>NC_056735.1:363378258-363454847 GCF_019279795.1 Protopterus annectens
ACTTTCAATGTAGTAGAAAACTGGCTCACTGACAGGTGTCTTCTGTTGAATCCAAATAAAACAAAACTACTACTCTTGACCCCCACCCAGACAGCTACACTCCCATCATTTACCATAACATCTAATAATGGCACAATAATGTCCCCAGAAAGTAATACAAAACTGTCAGTTGTAATTGTTGAGAATAGCCTTAAGTTTGATGCTCACATCGACAAAACCATTAAAACAGTCAACAAAAAGCTAGGATCTCTATATAGTATTAAGGCATTTCTAACCCCAACTGGTAGGACAGTTATTGCCCGAACACATTTACTTTCAACCCTTTTTTATGCCTCCCCAATCTATACAAGCCTGAGTAAATCTGACCTCAGTAAACTCAATAGCTGCTACAACACCATAGCCAGATTTGCCACAGGCTCAGCATAGAACCCACCACTGTATTAACCTGTGATCTCTAGGCTAGCTAGAGTTTTCCTCCCAAATCCAGTATAATCAATTAATAATAGCCCACAAAGTCCTCCATCAGCCCGAAAGCACACCCATACTCAAAAATATAATTATCCCTTACAGTAACCTTAAAAACTCTCTGGTCTTCTGACAAAATACTGGCACAAACTGTTAAATTTAAAAACTCAGCAGGTGATGCATTGTTTTGCAACTTTGTTGGAACAATCTAGAATTGGCTCCCTGCCGAACTTACAGCAAACCAGACTATTAACCAATTTAAAACATCTCTCAAAAAATTCCTAAAGAGTCACTGGCTGTGCCCTTGTACCAACCCTGACTAATCAGCTTACCACTCTCTTCACTACCTGGCTATCTGTAAAATAGTCAGTGTTTCATATGTATTGTACTACTGAATGACATGCTACCTTTTTTTAGCCTGGTACCACTAAAAATGTCTAAGTTCAAACAAGAAAATTATAATGTTAAGTTTAAGTATGTATGTATTCCAAGTATGCATATAATCCTGTAATTCTGTACTGGTATCTATATGTGACTGTATAAAACTGCTACTGTTTAACTCTTATGTAACTATCCACATGTGGAGCTTTTCTCCCTGGGCCTCCGCTGAAAATGGACCTGTTTCCAGTCGGAATATCCCGGTTAACAAATGTAAAATAAATAAGTGTGTGTGCGCCTGTATTTTAAATCACGAATCCCAGAACACAGAACGTCGTATTGCCGAAACGAAAATAATTAATACTTAAAGCCAAAGGGCTGATTTTTCTCAGGGCAAGTAAACACTTGCCTGTCATGGAGAAATATGCCCCTTTCCACACTGTAGTGCTATCCCGGAGTTGGTATATATAGTTAGGTGGTGGGGGGCAGAGCCTAGGTGGTTTTTACATAGTCCAGTGTGGTTAACTTACAGTTTGGGCAAGTGTTTACTTGCCCTGTGAAAAATCGGTCCTTTGAGATTGTGTGTGTTATTTTGATTTTGACAGTGTGACATTCAGTGTTCTGGGATTTGTGATTTAAAAGTAGATCCATATATATATATATATATATATGTATATATGTATTAGATTCTTTACTGTTAATTAGGCCCTGTAGTTGGTTCCTAACATCCGTTTTTTTCAGGATATCTGAAAAGGAGAAATGCCCAACAGGCTTTAAAAAAAATGTAAATGCAGTCAGAAAATCCCTCTTTCTGAACCGTATGCACTGTGTGTATTGTCTTGGGCCCTTCCACCTTCACGAAAACTGATTCTCTTCGTGTTTCACTGTTGCAGTCATCAGACTTCGGTTATCTGCCTGCAGGTAGCCCTCAGTCAGCCCAAATAACAGAGTCTTTGGATTTCTGCATCTGATGCTGTCGCCTCTTCCATGATGCTAGGTCGTCAGGGATATAAAACATGCAGCCGACACCATTACATCAGTCTTTCTTGCCAAGGAGGAGCCCGAAGCAGAAGCAGTTTGCAAGTGCCAGTCGGCAGCTACCTGAAATTTTCGTTTTTCAAGTTTCAAACCTTAAGTCATCTAAAGCTAAGTACCCCGTTGGGGATTCTTTTTTCTTGCTCTAATCGATGCAGAAAAAGTTAACAATGGTCTTGCCTGTGGAAAGCAAATACCTCACAGAGATTTTCATTCTTAATGCGTCACCTGTTTAGGCCCAAACCACAACGTCCCTCTCTGTCGGTTTTGTGCCTTGTTTAACGCTCGAACCATTCATCGGGCTATTTGTGTAGCTAAATTCTTTCGCTCTCGTTCTCCTTTTTCCGAAATGGCTTCGGTAAGCCGACTACTGCTCTTCCGAAAAAGCACAAAGACCACATAGGTCAAAAAGTGCCGACGACGCTTCTGTTAAGCTGAGGTGCCAGTCCGATAATCAATGAGGGACCTTTGCAGCCCCTGATGCCCAATTCTCCAGATTCGCAGGCCTCTGCTGAGACCCATTCGGAGTCCGGTATGCAGGGAGATGCTTCGACTATGGAGCCTGTGGATGGTCTCTACCTTGGATGCGTCCGGAGCCACTGTGCAGGCACCAGCTTCTGAGGGTGTATTCCGACCTACCAGTGTTCGTATTAAACCGACATTTTCATTTTTAACTAAATCTACTGAGTTTCTCAGGCCCAGAGTTCACACTACGCCTAGAAAACCGACGTCTGAAGTGCATGCTCAAGCTCCCATGCCACAAGAACAAATGCTTAGAATGGCTGAAGACCTTATTAGTGTAATAAAGGGAAACCAGCCTTCCGCTGCTGAAAGACAAAGAATTGAATTTCCTTCTGATTCTACAGACCCGGCGTCCAATGACTCTGACCCTTCTGATTACCAGGACATACCCTTATCTACCCATGAGGATTCAGATGCAGAGGAATCTATTCCCTCTGCCTCCCCTCCAGAGGATTTTTCTTTTGGTGAAATCTTGCATATACCTTAAGAGAGCATTTCCGCTGGGAATGCCAGGACTATACTCAGTCTAAAAATAGACTCAGGGGAATTTTTAGATTTGCCTCAGCACAGGCCTCTAGCTATACCCCCTGTCCTGGATATTGTAAATGATGTCTTCATGGAATCCAGTCTTACTCCTGACACTTTACCGCCATCTCCTAGAAAACCTTGACAGGTACTACAGAGTACCTGACTCTCTCAAATTTCTCTCTAAGAATCCTACTGTGGATCCAGAGACCATTACCCAGGGACCTAAAGGCATTAAGGCTACTACAGCCAAAAACCCTACCCCTTCAGACAGGGATTCTAGAGCTTTAAACAGATTGGGTAAGAATGTATATATCTCTGCAACTCTTGCCATCAGGGCTCTGAATTGCCAATTTCACATGTTGAAGTACCAGCAACATATTATGGAACTAATTAAACAAAAAATGGTGTTACTTCCAGATTGTGCAAAAAAATATTTACAAGAGTTAATGCATCCTGCAAACCAAGTTAGTAAACATACTTTGCAGTTTAGGTTTGATGCCTTAGAAACATCTTGCAGGGCTGCTGTCACTGGGTCTTTACTGAGAAGGCATGCTTAGCTGAAGGAACAAGTCTTGCCAGACAATGTCAAAGCAAAATTACTAGATGCTCCATTAAATCAGGATCGTTTGTTTGGCACAAAAGCAGAAGTTATTAAAATGATGGAAGAAAAAGCTAAGTCTATGCAAACCGTCAAAGATTTCTTACAGATGCAGCCACCTAGATTCAGTAGGCATTGGCCTTCAAAAAAATGGTCCTTTCCAGTCCCTCCCAGGCCTTCTCAGTCCAAACCCATAGGAAACAGACCACCAATACTACAGTCTCAGGGTATGCAGAGATCTAAACAGTGTAGTGTTCCCACCTCAAAAGCAGGGAGTGGTAAGCCACCCCCTTATAGAAAAAGTTCACAATGACTTTCCAATTATCCTTCCCAGCCATGCCCAAGTACTTACACCCTTAGGAGGAAAACTCGCCCTTCATGCAAAAAACTGGATTTTCATTACTCAGAACCGATGGGTTCTAAACATTGTATCCCAGGGATACAGATTCTACTTCCACTCACTGCCAACCCCAGGCGGGTTGCCAGACCTTTCTCCAAACCAGTGAGCAGAGGCTCAAAAGCAAGTGCTTTCCCTTCTTTATATTAGGGCTATTCAACCTGTTCCAGTAGAACAAAGGGGACAGGGTTTCTACTCCAGACTGTCCCTGGTGCCCAGAAGAGAGAGCTCTTGGCATCCTATCCTGGATCCATCGATTTTCAACACCTTTCTGGTGGTCCCAAAATTCAAAATGCTTACACTGCAGTAACTTCTTCCTGTGCTAGCCAAGGATACCTGGTTAGTCACCCTAGACTTAATAGAAGCTTTATCTGCACATACCCATAAGGGAGTCCTGCAGGAATTATCTACGTTTCAGGGCAGGCTCTATGCACTATCAGTTCTGTGCACTTCTCTTTGGCTTTAACTGCTGCTCCCAGAGTATTCACAAAGTGCCTGGCTCCAGCCATTGCATACTGCAGGCAGAGAAATATTCAAATTTACCCATACTTGGAAGATTGCCTGATTCAGACGGGCAGTCAGGAATTGTTACTTCAGCACCTAGCATTTTAAAAAGACTTATAACTTCACTGGGATACACCATCAACGAAAAGAAATCACAATTGGTGCCCAGCCAACAAATTGTATTCCTGGAGCAAGCTTGAACACAACTTCCCAGATGGCATTCCTCACTCCAGAAAAGCAGGTCCATTTGACAAACTATTTCAAACTAATGGCCAACAAAACCCAGCTATCTGCAAGGAAAATACTGCAAGCCCTAGGGTTCATGGCCTCATGCAGTCTGCTAATTCCATATGCAAGACTGCATATGAGGAAACTTCAGTGGTACTTAAAAAGTCTCTGGTGTCAGCATTCTCAGGACCTGGAAACAGTGATTCTTATCATACCTTGTCTAAGGGCAGAGTTCCTTTGGGGGGCAGAGACATGCAACCACAACAAAGGACTTCCTTTCACTCAACCCCTCGCCGCTCAAACCCTGACAACAGACGCATCAGACTATGCATGGGGGGCTCACATGGCAGGCAAATGGAGCCCAGAACAAATTGCCCTGCACTTCAATCAAAAAGAGATGCTAGCTGTACAGAATGCTCTGACAGCCTTCAAATACCTTATCCTTCCAGGATAGCTCCTGATAAAGACAGATAACACCACAGTTATGTGGTACGTAAACAAGCAGGGGAGAACTCATTCTTACCAACTCTGAAGGTTAGCCATGGCCCTGTGGAACACAGCCTTGAGCAACCAAGTGCACCTACAAGCTCAGTTCCTGCCAGGCAAGCAAAATTCACAGGCAGACGACTTAAGCAGAAATCTACTGGACTCCCACGAGTGGAAACTGGAACCCAACTCATTCAAACTTCCAACCCAGAGGTGGTGAACACCGGAGGTGGACTTTTTGCCTCCCCCCAATACCACCAATTGAGCAAATTCTGCACCAGGAACCTTCACAGCAGACTCTTGGAAGGTGGATGCCCTATCCTTTACATGGGAAAAACTCTCAATTTATGCCTTTCCTTCTCTGCCCCTCCTATCAAAAGTACTACTCAAGATCAAATAGGACAGGCCAAGGGCAGTCCTTATTGCATTAGACTGGCCACGCCAGCACTGGTACCCACTCCTATGGAGTCTGACAGCAGTGCCACCGTGGCACCTACATCAGACATCCTTCCTTGCTGTCTTAGCAGGAGGGACAGATTTTGCATCCACAGCTGCAAACCCTAAACCTTGCAGCCTGGCTTATCCCCTGAATACACCACCAGCATCCCTCAGCAAACAGGTGTTGGACGTCATCCTTGATGCCAGAAGGCCTAGTATTAGGAAATCCTTTGCTTAAAGATATTGTTCCTGGAGTCAGTCTCAAGGAAATGACACAGCTGTACCCACCTTACCTCAAATCTTTGATTACCTAGCAGAGCTGCTCCACAGAGGCCTTTCCTTCTCATCCATTAAGTTTCATGCCTCTGCCATCTCAGCTCATTATATTACTAAGCCACCTCTCTTTTTCTTACCCTCTCATCAAACTGTTCCTGAGAGTAGCTAAAAATTTAAGCCCCCCTAGGAGAGCTCCCACCCAGGCCTGGGACCTTAACTTTGTACTGGATAAGCTCACACTTCCCCCTTTTGAACCTGCTGCTTCAGCAGAGTTACATTCCTCTCTTGGAAAACAGCTTTACTTCTAGCTATTACTTCAGCAAGAAGAGTTCCTGAGTTACAAGCACTAATAGCAGTGGAGGCCTTCATTATTTTCCATGCTGACAGGGTCTCCCTCAGGACTAACCCATCCTTTATGCCCAAGGTGGTATCCAGTGTGGCATTAAACCAATCCATCCATTTGCCAACCTTTTTCCCTAATCTTCCGAATAAATGGGAAAGGATCTTGCACTCCTTTGATTTGCACAGACAGCTCAGGTTCTACCTTAACAGGACTAAGCCTTTCAGAAAATCTGACCAGCTGCTAGTTTGCTTTGCTATAGGGGCAGAGGGCAAGGCCATTTCAAAGCAAACAATTTCCAAATGGATAGCACACTGCATCCATTTCTGCTGCAAGCACCATGGAAAATCCTACCCCTCAGGGGATCAGAACTCATTCCACTAGAGCTATTTAAATATTTCAACCTCTACAGCATTTCTCAGGGGAGTCCCTACCAGAACATCCTGGAAGCTACAACCTGGAGTTCTGTACACACCTTCACCAAGCATTACCACTTACCTATTTTTCTAAATCCAGAGCTGGATTTGCTACTGCAGTCTTACAAGGCCGTCTAGCCAGCCCCAGCACATCTTGAGTGCCTCCACCCTTCTTCAGCTTTGGAATCAACCCACATGTGATGACTGCAACAGTGAAACACGAAGAACATAGTACAGTTGTGTACACTTAACATAAATGTAGATGTTGGAGTGTATTCACTGTTGCAGTCCTGGTTTCCCTCCCTCCAGACCCCTGACTTTCTCTATCCTTTCAACCTATCCTCTGGTTATCTTGTATGGCAGGGGTATTTACTTTTTACTGGAGGTGTTCCACAACATGTAATAGCTTCCTATTTTGGGGGCTCCTGACATATGGGGCAAGAAAAACTGATGTAATGGCGTCTGCTGCATGTTTTATACCCCTGACGACCTGACTTCATGGAAGAGCTGACAGCATCCAATGCAGAAATCCCAAGACTCTGGTATTTGGGCCAACTGAGGGCTACCTGCAGGCAGATAACCCAAGTGTGATGACTGCAACAGTGAATACACTCAAACATCTACATTTATGGTAAGTGTACACAACTGCACTTTGTCATGCTTTCAACCCAAGGGCCCTGGTTGATTGCAAGAACAAGCTAATTTTAAAAGGATTATATCTGTCCTCCTTAAGCAAAGCACTATCTGGTGCTTCTCAAAAATCAATGAAAATGTCTCAAGACGACTTTGAGCATCTCAGCAGCCTCTTCTAAGACTTCGGAGAAGTCTCTTAAAATATCTTTTATAGATACATCAGATCCAAGAAAGAAAAGACCAAGAATTTCATATCCGACTCTTCTTTGCATCAGAAACGTATTACGAAACCATCTTTGGTTCTGACGGTCTCTTTGGATCCAAGAATTAATAAATTTAAAGCCACACCAGATCAGACACCCTTGGATCTGACACAAAGAACTACAGATGTGGAAATTTTGCCCAGGACCAGTTACTCATCCTCAGTGGACCCAGTTCCATCCAGGGTCTCATCTCCTTTTTTTAGGGAGAACAAAATCCCCATCAGGGATATCCACTTGCTGTTCCAGAAGCTTTATGGAAGAGGATGTGGAGAGGTTAATAAGAAAGATCCTCTCTGACAGAGCCAGACAGTTAACCTTTCAGCTCCTACCCTATTAGGTCAGGAGATACATGCATCCACTACTCCACCTTTATCAGCTCCTCCTCTGAGTCCCTTCAAGGTCTTGGAGCCCCTCGATCCAAGTCACCCGGCTCTGTCTGCTTCAGATGTGAGGATACCTTTATTCTCGGATCTGAGGCTTCCTCTCAGCTCTTTGGTTCAGTTGGATCAGGAAAGTTCTGGGAGCCAATTCTATTCTTTTGGGTCTGAGGTACTTCATTCAGCTCCAAAGTTTTTAGACCAGGCTATACACCTCTGAGCCTCAACAATGATCAGTTCAGCTCTGACTTCAGCCTTGGGTGGACTGTTCTCGGGACAGTGCGGGATCATGGATCAGAGACATGCTGTCTTGGATCTAGGATCTTATCCCTCACTGGGGAGGTCTGACTTAGCGATCACGGAGAGAGCCCTGTCTGCACCCTTGACTCATATGGTGCCTATCCCTCGGATCCTCTGTATACATCTGTCCCATCTCTAGAGTCTCAGCTGTCCTCTGCACAGGGACAGCTGGTACCAAAACCCCAGCTTTCCCATTAGGGTATCCCCACTTCTTCTGACACCTCCCCAGAGTACCCCCTGAGGAGATCACTAAGAAAAAAGCATGAAAGAGGAAACATTTAGATTCCCCTGACTCTGTCACCAAAGATGTCGATTTTGATGAGGTCGAAGGGTCCCCACAGTCACCTCCTGATGTTTCATTCGGAGACATCCTAGAAATCTTGAAACAGAGAGGTAGCTAGAAGTCCAGCAAAAAATGTGTCGTCATCCCCTTTGGGAAATACCCGATTCCCATGAATGACCACATCGATGGTAGTCCACTGAACACAGAAGGCATCATTAGAGATCTGGCAACACAGGTTGACAGCAACCTCTCTTTTGTCCACCACATAGGATTTTCTGACTACAGTGGCAATGTGGCACATCTCATTACTAAGGGTTTTGCATCCAGGAAGAAAGAGGTCATTGTCTCTTTCCACTCTTCCTTCATTAGGCCAGTCATAGAGTATAATGTCCCATTTGGCATGTACTTCACTAGACACCTACAGCAACTGGAGAGGCCGCAAAAATACCTCACAAAGAGGATCTTGGGCCCTAAACACTTGCCATATATGGACAGACTCAAAAAACGCCAACTATTCTTTGTCTCATATCGCCTACTTAGGGGCTTTACTTACAAAGCCATGTCTGACCCAGCTCTGTTAGAAATGCTGCATCTAAAGAAATCCCAATCCCTCTGCACTACATGCTCCAGAGACCTCAATCTCATTACCACAGTCAACAGAACAAGCTGGAGGGACAGGTTCATAACCCAGAGACTGCCCATGCTATGGAATAGACTTCCCATGCATGTCAAGCAAAGCGCCTCACTGACTCTCCAAGAGAAATCTTGATGAGTGGATGGGAAATAGAGAATTCACCCTGGGTATCACTGCAGTGGCTCTACTTGACAGAGGCACTGGGAACTAAGGTTGGGTGGCACGATGCCAGGGTAATACTATGGGCTAGGCTTGTAAAGGCTCCAGGGCCACTAGCCTGGTACACACCTATGAACCTAATCCTTAAGCAGAATCTGTACTCCTGGAGGCTTTTAGTACTTGGTCCATCTACCTCCTGGATGACTCTGCCTGCTGATGAGCTCATTAACTTGGTCTCACGGTGGGCATGGAATGATCAAGACACCACTGAGCAAATTCCCAGGAAGTCAGATAAAATCATGACAGCCCCAGAGGATAAACAGTTTTGGTCCAAGGTTGTGCATGTTGATGCCATGGTCCTGGTGGCAGCCACTAAGAAGTAACTCGTGGAAGAAAGTTCCTCTGTTCATACCCCAACAAGTAGTCTTGAGTGATTGGCAGATTCGGGAAGTGTCTGTGTTTCAGTAACTTTCGCCTTAAGATCCCCGAGCTGTTTGGCATACTTCACAAGGCTACAGAGGGATCTGATTAAGGAGCTGTAAGACACCCTCTCAGGATCCATTTTTGAAGAGGTGAAAGCATCTGTCACCTCTCAGTTGGCTACCCTGCATTCTATATCCAACTCCTCTATAAGACTCATTTTTAATGTAGCAAAAGAAACCTGAAGGGCAGCAGGTTCAGGGGTTGCCATAAGGAGGCACACCAGATGCGCTTATGTGATTTTTGCAGAGCCTTTTAAGACTTCTTTCATCAGTGCTCCTTTTGGCGGGACATCTCTTTTTGGCCCTAAGGAAGAAGACCCATTGTCCAGGTGTGAGAAGGATGGAAAGACCCTATCTGCCATGGGTGTACGTTTTTCCAGCCTCAAAGATCATTTTCAAGGAATCACTGAGGTGGTGGGAAAATTTGGTTCAGAAAATCCAAGGATCTTTCCAGGACACACGTGGAGGAATTTCCCCAGGGACATGGGGGGGGGGGGTACTCAAATAGTGGACACCACCCGCGTGCCAGAGGTGGTCTGCAGAATTCAGGGTCCAGAAATTCCTTCCTTGGTGTAAACTCTCTCAGCACTCCTGAAAGGAGGTCAGATTGTCCCTCTCTGGAGGCAGTCGGGGATAGTTTGTTAGTTTTAGCCAGGCTTTGTGGTGCACAAACGGATACTTTGGTGCTAAGGATCATTTCAAGTTGTTATATAACACCTTTTTCCCCTTTATCCTCCCAATTCAACAAAATTCCCCGATGTTCCACCCAGTCAGAGGGAACAAACAGCAAATCAAATTCAGAAGCTACTAGAAAAGATAGTCATCCAAGAGGTCCCCCAGACCATCTAGAATCCGGAAATTACTCATGATTCTTTTTAGTGCTAAAGCAAATGGGGAACTGGGGACAAATTCTGGATCTCAGCGTCTTAAATCTTTTCGAAAGACCAAGTTCCGAATGGTCATGGTTCAGTCCATTCTTCCTCTTTTGGAAAAGGACAGTTGGATGTGCTTAATAAATCCTCAGGATGCATCCTATCATATAATGAACAGGCGACCCAAAAGATTTTTACATTTCTGACTGTGAGCCAGTCACTCTGAATTCAGGCTTCTGCCCTTTGGTCTCTCACCACAACCCCCAGGGTTTTACCCAAATGCATGGCAGTAGCAGCAACTTACTTGAGACTGCAAGGATTCTGAGCATTTACATAGACTGGCTCATTTCTGCCCTGACCAGGCATCAGCTCATCATGGCAAGGCAAAAAATTATCCAGACATGTGCTCTTCTAGGAGTCACCATAAACTACCAGAAGTCTCATCTAGAATCAAGTCAAAGTCTAAATTTCATAGGAACATTGCTAGATACAAAATCAACTGTAGCCTCACTTCCCCTCTCCAGAGTTGAAACAATAAGCTCGCAGCTGAGAGAAAAATTTGCAATACCAGAATCCCAGCCAGTTTGGCCCTTCAGGCTTTGGGAATAATGGTGGCAACAATAAGATTTACTACCCTTAGCCCGGTATAACATGAGAATTCTTCAATGGATGCTGGCTTTGCAATGGTCAACAGTTCATCTTCCCTTATCTACTTTGATACGAATCACCAGTGTATGCAAAAGGAATCTACTGTGGTGGATTCAGTCAGAAGAGGTTGTACAAGTTCATCCTTTCTCAGCCCAAGGCCGTTGTGCCAAGTGATGCTTCCCTGCAGAGAGGGGGGGGGGGGTATTACCTAGTAAAGGCAGTCCAAGGTACATAGTCTCCTGAAGAGACCAATTTTGCATGTCAGTGTCCTAGAGTTGAGAGCAGTGCTTCTAGTCTTGCAAGCCTTTCAAAATGCTCTCACTTCGGGAATGATTGTGATTCAGACAACATTTCAGTGGTTTGGTGCATCAACAAACAAGGGAGGGAGCTAGATCCTTACCCCTTGTGTCGAGAAGCACTCTGGGTTTGGCAGTGGCCGATCTCTTCCATCCTCTTTCTTATAGCAACACAGTCTGGGGAAGCCCAGCGTATTAGTGGATAAACTGAGCAGGTGCATCCTACCACCTCATGAATGGACGCTCAACAAGAGCATAGCGGAATTGATTTATCAACAATGAGGCCAGCCTTGTTGCAGTCTCTTTGCATCTTCCCTAAGCAAGTGCAGCAGCTATTTTTCCCTAATCCCCCCACAGGAGGAGCCACTTAGGGATGCTCTTCTCCACTATTCGCTCCTGGTCTATTTTATGCTTATCCCCCTAAATTCCATTGATACCAAAGTTCCTACAGAGAGCTGCCAAGTTGAAGCGCATAGTCATCTTCATTGCACCCTGTTTGCCTCGACAGATTTGGTTTCCCTTCCTGTGGCCTCATTTAATTTATCAGCCCTAGATTCTGGACCCAGCTCCAGATCTGCTGTCTTACCCAACAGGCATGGTTCATATAAACCTTCCCAATTTCAAGCTGACAGCGTAGTTTCTCCATTTCCAATAATAGCCAAACTATGCTTTCATCTCCTGTTCTCCACATTTTATCTTCCCATAAACTATCTGCAAGGAAACTTCATGCCAGTAAATGGGAGTGGTACTTAAAAAATCTTTGGTGCCAAAATTCTCAGGACCTGGAAACCGTCATACCTATCATGCCTTGTCTAAGGACAGAGTTTCGTTGGTGGGCAGCAGCATGCGACCACAAGGGACTTCCCTTTACTCAACCCCACGCCACCCAGACCCTAACCACAGACACATCAGACTATGCCTGGGGGGCACACCTGGACGGCAAGTGCATTCAGGGCCAATGGAGCCCAAGTCAAATTCATCTGCACAGCAACCAAAAAGGGATTCTAGCCGTTCAGCACGCTCTGACAGCTTTCATATCCTTGCTGTCATCCGGACCCCTGCTAATAAAAACAGACAACACCACAGTTATGTGGTACATAAACAAGCAGGGGTCAGCCCACTCTTACCCACTCTGCAAGCTAGCCATGGCCCTGTGGAATACGGCCTTGGACATGCATATTCATCTGCAAGCTCAGTTCCTGCCAGGTAAATAAAACTCTCTGGCAGACAACCTATGCAGAAATCTCCTAGACCCACACGAGTGGCTATTAGACCTCAGCACCTTCAGCCTTCTAATTCAGAAATGGGGACCCCAGAGGTGGACCTCTTTGCCTCCCCCTGCAATCACCAGCTTAGCAAATTCTGCACCAGGGCACCTCACAGCAGGGCCTGGAAAGTGGATGCCCTTTCATTCCAGTGGGAAAACCTCTCCATCTATGCATTTCCCCCCTCTGCCTCTTCTCTCAGGAATATTACTCTTAAGATAAGACAGGACAGTCCAAGGGCAGTCCGGATTGGCCACACCAACACTGGTGCCCACTGCTGCACAGCCTGTCACCGGTGCCACCCTGGCACGTACCCCAGATCCCAACTCTCCTCACTCAGCAGGGGGAACAGGTCTTGCATCCGCAAACCCTGAACCTTGCAGTCTGGCTTATTCCTTGAATTCTCCCCCAGTGACCAGCCTAAGCAACTGGGTACTGGACATCATTCTTGAATCTAGAAGACCCAGTACAAGGTAATCCTATGCTGATAAGTGGAAAAGGTATTGTTCCTGCATTCAGTCTAAAGGAGAGGACATAGCAGTGCCCTCCTTCCCTCTAATCCTGGATTACCTAGCAAATCTACTCCGCAGAGGCCTGTCCTCCTCCTCCGTTAAGATCCATGCCTCTGCCATTTTGGCTCATTACAACACTGAGCCACTTCTCTTCTCTCATCCCCTCATCAGACAGTTCAGGCAGTTCCTGAGAGGGGCAAACAACTTAAGGCCACCAAGGAGAGCACCCCCCCCTCTACTTGGGACCTTAACTTTGTACTGGAAAAGCTCACGCTTACCCCCCCCCCCTTGAGTCTGCAGCGTCAGCAGAGGTAAAATTCCTCTCTTGGAAAACAGCCTTGCTTCTGGCCATCATTTCAGCTAGAAGAGTGTCTGAGCTACAAGCACTTATGGCTGTGGAACCCTTTATTATTTTTCATGCTGACAGGGGTCTCCCTCAGGACTAACCCTTCCTTTATGCCTAAAGTTGTGTCCATTGTGGTTCTCAACCAGTCTATCCATTTGCCAATCTTCTTCCCTAATCATCAGAATAAAGGGGAATGGATCCTGCACTCCTTGGACGTGCACGGACATCTTCAGATTCTACCTTGATAGGACTAAGCCCTTCAGGAAGTCTGACCACTTACTAGTCAGTTTTGCACCAGGGGCAGAGGGCAAGGCCATTTCAAAACAAACAATTTCCAAATGGATAGCACTCTATCCATTTCTGCTACAAACACCTTGGGAAACCAACCCCTCAGGGGGTCAGAACGCATTCCACTAGGGCAACTTCTACCTCTACAGCATTCCTCAGGGGAGACCCTACCCAGGGACATTCTGGAAGCTGCTACCTGGATTTCTGTACACACCTTCACCAAGCATTACCACCTGCCTCTCTTTTCCAAATTCAGGACGTGTTTTGCAACAGCAGTCCCGCAGGGCATACTAGCCAGACCCAACTCGTCTTGACTGCTGCCACCCTTTCTTCTTCTTTGGGAATCAACCCAAGTGTGATGACTGCAACAGTGAAACACGAAGAACATAGTACAGTTGTGTACACTTACCATAAATGTAGATGTTTGAGTGTATTCACTGTTACAGTCCTGGTTTCCCAACCTCCAGCCCACTTGTCTGTCTCTCTCCCTCCTCTCCGTCTATTACTCACCCCTTACAGGGCTATTGGTATTTACTTTTTACTGGTGGTGTTTTTCATACCATAACTTAGCTCCCTATTTGGGGGGCTCCTGACATTTGGGGCAAGAAAAACTGATGTAATGGCGTCGGCTGCCTGTTTTTATACCCCTGACAACTTGACATCAGTCTTGGAGCGACAGCAACCGACGCAGAAATACTAAGTTTTTGGTATTCGGGCCGACTGAGGGCTACCTGCAGGCAGATAACCCAAGTGTGATGACTGCAACAGTGAATACACTCGAACATATACATTTATGGTAAATTTACACAACTGTGCTTTACACAAGAACCCGCGAGTTTCCAGACAGAAAATATTTACAAAGATTAAGAGAGAAATTAGAGGAAAGAAAAATACTTGCATAAGAAATACTGTCAAATGCCTCAGATAAAAAGTTTTATTTATTACAACAGATTTTTGCAAAACGTTATGTAGACAATGTTTGAGCCTGCTGGAAAAAGAAGGGACAGAGGAAGTGCAAAAATATAACAAACAAAATGCAGAATTTTTTGTAAGGTGTAATTAAGAACCGTGAATATTAGAAGGAAAAAGATTTTGCATGGTGCAGTATTTATGCAAAAGAGAGAGCCAGATTATCAGTACAAAAAAAAAGCTCCAAAGATATTTGAAGAGAAATATAGGCTGAGACATCCAAATGTGGAACATTTCACAGTGCATAAAATGAGGAAACAAAGGTGAATGTGGAAACTAGGATTAATAAAGCGAAGTTATGGATTATCTGAAAGTGAAGAGTTGAGTGTGAGGAATCCAACACAGGCTATGTCTCAGCATCATGGAATTACTGTTCTCCACATTAAGGAGCAATGGGTGGAGCAGGAGGCATGTGAAGAAGATTTGTAATGTGGTTATGCTCTGGAGCCTTCTGTAGGAGACTGGCACTAAAGTCCAGTTGAAGTTGCACAACAAGGGAAGGAGCAGGAAACAATAGCAACTCTAACACATTAATGACATGGAGTGATGGGCCAAGTGGTTTTCATATGGAGGAGCAGCAGATGAAGCAGGGTGCGTCTGAAGAGGATATGTCACAGGAATATTTTCTGGAACTTTCTGTAGATTATTCACTGGAAAGAGAGATTAAAGACAACACTTTAGATGCAGAAGAGAATGATTTAAAGTAAGGCCTGGTTGCTAGAGGTAGATTGACGTATTAAGATAGATGAAATAGATTACAGAAAGGAAGAAAGACCCAGAATGTGAGAAGATTGATAAAACAAATGAGCAAAGTAATCAAGAATATTTGGAGAAATGCATGTGATATAACAAGTAACATGAATATATCACTGTGCAGCTAAGCTAATAAAATGCTACCAGAAAAATGCAGAGTAAGAAAGGAAAGGAGGGGAAAAAGTAAAATGCCACCATGGAAGCATCAAATAGAGAAAATTATATACCCAACAAGAAACACTGAAAATGGAAGAGTCACCACTCACTAAAATGAGTTAAAGTCCTTTAATGAATCCACGGCACACACAGTAAGTATGGCACGATTAAAACACACACTGAAATAAAAAGCTTTAACAAATCACCATGTTTTTCTTCCCAGTGTAGACTTCATCAGATATTAAAAATTTCCTATCTTTAACTACTTTTTTATAAAACCTTCTTGGTCAGTTTATATAAAAGGTTTTACATATATACAAAGTTTTAAATATAAAATGTTCTTAATGTTTTATATTGGCTTAATGAATGCTTGTATAATGTTATACATATTCAAATGATGTTTCATATTCATTGGTTTTATTGGGTATCTAAGTAATTAAAGATGTGACATTTTTAATATCTGATGAAGTCTACACCGGGACAAAAAAACGAGGTGATTCGTTAAAGCGTTTTATTTCACTGTGTTTTATTTGTGTCATATTTACTGTGTGCGCCGTGGATACATTAAAGGATTTTAACCCATTTTAGTGAGTGGTGGCTCTTCCATTTTCAGTGCTTTGTTGTTAATTAGTTTTTTGTGCACTGAGTACTCCTTGTTGGTGCTTAGAGAAAATTATATAACAAGACAAGAAGTTATTACTTGTAGAAGAATATAGAAAAGTTAACAACTCATCAGAATTACTTGGACGTGGTAAAAGCAATGCACAGTGTAAAAACATATACAGTTTCCAGTAATAAACTAAATATAGCAGCACAGGCAGAAGAACCTAAAATGTATGTAGATATAAAGGAAAAGTACAAAATAAGCAAAGTCATTGATGATCCAAAAATTCTATAGAGAATTAGGAAATAAAAGGAATAGAAATACCACCCCAGAAAAGATGAATACCCGTTGATCATAATAAAGATGCTGAATGGATCGAAAAATTAAAACAAACAGTAAGAAGCTTTAATGCAGAGGATATGAAATGGGATGAAGCAATGGCAAGAGAAATAAAGACAAAAAATTACGAAAAGCTCCTTAGTGGAAAATCGCAGACCCTGAAGCAGTAACAAATTTCAGGGTAAAATCGTTAACATCTTTACACAGATATTTAGCCCTGAATAAGAATTATCACACACAGACAGCAACCTGGTTAACAACATGAAAATTGGTGCACCTTGTTTGCTGTAGCATAGACTAGATCCAGGCCTGCTGAATCTAGCTTTGTTTGTATAACTTAAGCACTAATCCAGGCCTTCTGTTTTGGAGAAGGTTCCCCTGCACCCCAGTGGCAGGAGTTTGCAGTTAGAACTTGTCTGATTGAAGACTACAGGAACAGGGCTCAGTTTTGAGTTTGTTTTTTACTGGTTAATTGGGTAATTTGTTTAAAAGCCTTTTCGGATTGCTTGTGGTCATCTAAAGCTGTTTTAAGTGTATTTTTTTTACTGTTTGTAGTCGTTTAAAGCTGTTTTAAGTGTATTTTTACTGTTTTTGCCTTATCTTAAAAAAAAAAAAATTGTTCCTGGTTTCCCACCTTTCTAAGGTAGTATAGTCCAGTTTTTAGGCTAGTGCTGAATTCAGGGCTGTTGCAATTTTCTGAGTTGCCCTTACCTTACTTGGATAAAGGGAAGTTTCTCTGTTCACCTGTGAGAGAGGGAGCTTTGAGCAGCCATCTGTCCCTGGAGGAGTGGTTCCAGCCCAGAAGTTAGTAGTTTGTGGGCTGTTTTGGGCTAATTTCTATCTCTTTCATTTCCCTGCTGTAAAAAATGCATTTGCACGATTTTGCACTTCCGGGCATCGCCAGTTAGCTAGGGCTAAATTTATCCCGGCTCCACCAAGTCTCCTCTTCAGTTTTTCCCTTGAAAGTAGTCTAACTCTCAACCTAAGCACTTATAAAGCATCCTACAGTCCAGCACTTGCTCAAACCTAATAGCAAGCACTAATATACCCCTACACTTGATTGCCCAGCAGGGCAAGGCTCATTATACACCCCTCACCAACCAAGTGACTAAGCAGCTCACCCTACTATTCAGACATGACCAAAGGGCAGTTTCAGGTATACTCTCCAGTCCAGCTGGTGAACCTGGGTATCCTGAGGCAATGTTACAACTGCCTCATGTACACAGACAACTCTCTCCTCCTACCACAAAACATTAACATATGCGAGAGATGCAGTTATATAGCTAAACTGGAGGCTAAGCTCTCTCCACCCAAGACTGGAACAAGCAGTCATGAGGCAAAGGTTAACACTTGCACCACACATCCAGCCTCACATAGAGTATACTAAACCAGCACTGGCAAAAAATACACATAAATACTCAAAATCATACTCGGAGGCTCTAAATAAAAACCTGCAAAAGCATCACAGAACTCCAAAGCAGGCACCCAAAAAACCTGCACCTCCCGTCACAAACCATTCAACACATAAACACAGAATCAGTGTGCTGCACAATCACAGCCCTTAAGGTGAAATAACATACCTAACACACTAGCAATAGGTGACTCTGTAGTCAGGCACAGTAACGTCCCACTCACTAGGCTGGACAAGGAGAAGGTTACTGTTAGCTGCCTGTCTGGAGCCAGAATCCGCTACAACACAAGCACTCAGGTCACTCCAGAACAAGTGCAAATATGACTCTGTCATTGTTCATGTTGGTGTGAGTGACCTGAGACGTACCTCCCTGGACTACATGAAGCGAGACATGGAAGAGCTCTCTGATCATGTAGCCCAGGCGGGTATGACCCTGAGTAGCATCCTGCCCTCACCAAGAATGATACTGCAGTATAAAGAAAAAGATGATCAATTTCAACAATTGGCTAAGCTTCTGGTATCATTCAAAGGGGATCCAGTGTGTGTCAGCCAGGGACGACATACTCGACAGGCCTTGTTGCTTCGCAAGAGACTGCTTGCACCTGTCACCCCTAGGCTTTTGAATACTGGACAAGGCTCTTGCTGCCCCCATAGTGCCTTTTTTAGGCAAGGCTCAAAAGTCAAACCCACCTCCGTAAACAGCACAAATAAAAAAAATGAGAGTTATGCTACTTAACGTCAGGAGTTTAAATCTCAAAATGCATGCGCTCGAAGCACTCCTCAGTATGGAGAACATCGACATCTGTGCAGTAACTGAAACCTGGTTCAAGGCTCCACAGAGCACCCCAGCACTATCGGGCTGCAACTCATACCACACATTTCGGCCACAGAACATGGACCGAAACACAAAAGGAGGGGGTGTATCCATATTAATCAAGGATACGTACACCTCCAGGTTAGTGGCCAGCATGATAACCTCCAAGATCATCCATGTGCAGCTAACATCAGGCAAATCTGCAGTGCAAATTGTGGCCTGCTACAGATCACCCTCCATGACCCAGGACCACAACTCCGCCTTTCTGGAGACACTGGAAAACATGAAGGTCCTACTGAACACCCTGATATTGGGCGATTTCAATTACCCTACTGTTAACTGGGAAAACTACTCCAGTACAAACTCCCAGGTCCAGCGCTTCCTGGAATTTATTAACTCAAATGCCCTGGATCAACTGGTAAACTCCCCTACCAGAGGTGAAAACATGTTGGACCTGGTCATCACCAACATGGTGACAGGTGTTCCACACCAGAGGTCAACCCATCACTGGTTAGATCGGACCATAAACTAATCACTCTGGATGTCCACACCCCACCACCACCACCAACCAAGGAAACCACAGTAAAAAACTTTTCTAAAGCAAACTTCACCTTACTTAAGACAAAGGTGGTAAGTTTCACAGCCCCCACGCTAAAGGATAATGCTGCCCAAGGTGCAGAAACCTTTACAAATGCACTCTATGAGCACCTACAAGGATGCATGGATCGTGCCATCCCTAGCAAAACCAAGATTCACTCCCCTAAGAGAAGGAAACCAGTCTGGTGGACCCTTGCCGTAAACAGGCTATACAATAGGAGGAGGAAACTAGTTCAGAAAAAAAAGCAAATCCCAAGAAGGAAAGACATCCCTGATCAGTATCAATAAGAAACTAAGGTATCTCATAAAATCCTCCAAGGCTAACTTCGAAAGAAAAATAGCCAAGGATTCAAAAGATCACCACAAAGCCTTCTTTAGCTATGTCAAGAATCTAAGTGACAACTCACAGATATGCTCTGAGCTAGTGCAAAATAGCACAAAATATATTGAACCCACTGATATTGCCAACATCCTGGCAGATAGATTCATTGCAAACTTCACCCCCTCTCACCCCCAAAAAGGGCACACAATACCGGAAAAGTGTAGTGTCCCAGAAATTGCAGACGCACAGGTGAAAACAGCCCTTTCAAAAGTCAAAAGCACAGCGTCAATGGGGCCAGATGGTGTCCCAAGCTTGTGTCGTGCACGAACTAACCCGCCACCTAAACACACTGTTCAATCTCAGCCTCTCCACAGGCTACGTGCCCATAGAATGGCGCACAGCAATGGTTATTCCGCTCCACAAAGGAGGGGCAACAACTGACCCTGGTAACTATTGCCCCATAAGCCTGACTAGCCTGGTCTGCAAGGCTATGGAGCGCATCTTCATGGAACTCATTAACAAAGACATTGGGAACCTCCAAACACTTGACCCAACCCAGTTTGGCTTTGTTAAGGGCAGATCATGCCTACTAAACCTGGTTGACTCTTCGAGACAGTCACCAAGGCCATAGATGAGGGGAAGGTAGTTCACACAGCCTACCTTGACCTTGCCAAGGCTTTTGACACCATTCCCCACTCAGAAATTATAGAAAAACTCACCAGCCTGAGCATAAACCCCTACGTCATGAGATGGGTTGCCAACTGGCTTACAGACAGAACTCACACGGTAAGAATAGCGGGCTCCAGGTCCGACTCTAAACCAGTCACAAGTGGTCTCCCACAAGGCTTGGTCCTGGGACCCCTACTGTTCGGCATATACTTCTCAGAAGTACAGACAAACACAGGAGGACTATGGCTAACCAAGTTCGCCGACGACTGCAAACTGGGAGCCATAATTGTCTCACCGGCTGACACATTCTCCAAAAGGGCCTTACTGAGAGAGACACCTGGTGTCAAAATCATCCCATTCCACATAGGTATTGTAAATATGCTTTAACCAGGTGTCAGTAACTATACTTAAGGGGAAAGTTTATACCCCTTTTAGACCCATTATAGCTGGGAGTCACTCTAAAACTTTCCCCTTAAGTGTAGTTATTGACACCTGGTTAAAGCATATTTACAATAAAATTCCTCATTTAATAAAGGATTTGTGGATGTTTTTAGGGAACTTAACCCCTGAGTTATGGAAGGAAGATTTAATATATATATCCATAGATGTTATCGACTTATTTTCCTGCATTCCTAAAGAACAGGGTATGGACAGCTTTTTTAATAGCATTAAACAATTTTCAAACTTGAACTGGGAACAATCTTCTGTTGTTATGGAGTTTAATGAGCATCATATTAGATTACAATTATATATTTTTTGAAGGGGAGTTTTATAGACAAACCCGAGGTGTGGCCATGGGAACAGCATGTGCCCCTATTTATGCTAATCTTGTGATGCTAGATTGGGAAATGGAGGAAGTCTTCAAGAGTCAGTACTTTAAATATATTAGATTTTATACAAGATTTCTTGATGACATTTTTATTTTGTGGGATGGACAAGCAGAGATGATTGATGAATTTATACAGTATCTTAACAACACCAGTCAATTTTTGAAATTTACATATAATTTTAATGAAAAAGGGCTGTCTTATCTGGATACATATATCTCTAGTAATAAGGAAGGCTTTGTATCGCGTATATGCAGAAAAATTACCTTTTCCAATAATTACTTGGAATTTACAAGTAACCACCCGTTTAAAATAAAAAAAAGTATTTTCAAAGGACAGTGTCTTCGAGCGGCACAAATGACATCTAGTTATAATGATATGTTAGAAGAAATTTATTTCATTAGTAGGTTATTTATGAATAGAGGATATTCATCTCGACTAATTAAGGAGGTGAAAAGTTATGTTATAAAGGAATGGGGGAAGAAATACACACCCATATTGGGTAAATTATTAAAGAAAGATGAGGTTGTGGAGGAAGGGAAGGATTACAAAAGAGCATATATTTTAGAATACTCACCTCAAACTGCACATATAAAGGATATAGTAAATAAATATTGGAATATTTTTACCATGGATCATGACTTAAGGGAAATAGTTGGTAACGCTCCAATATTTGTTTATAAAATGGGTTTGAATTTAAAAAAAATATATTGGAGAGACCTCAGAGAGTGAAAGAGTTAACCATAAAACAAGGCACGCGTAAATGCGGTAGATGCTCATACTGACGGTTATGTATGAAGAGGATGGATTGGTGTTGGAAAATATTAATAGAACTAAGATGATGTTTAAAAGAGGCAATTGTAACACAAAGAATGTAATATATATGGCAAAATGTTGTATATGTTCATGTTTTTACATAGGGAAAACCGAACATATGTTTAAGAAAAGAATATATGAGCATTTATATGCCATAAAGAAGGGAGACAACACCAACGCGTTATTCAGGCATATATACAACACTGATAATACACATTACTTTGGATTTGCCATATTGGAGATGGTTACGACAAATATGAGAGGTGGCAACTTGAAAGCTTTGTCAATGCTAAAAGAGGCTAAATGGCAAATATTAACAGATGCATCAAATCCTCCAGGATGTAATGATTACATTACATTAAAACCGTTTTTATAAATGGTATTATGATGAATGAAGATTATTATCAGTACATTTTATACAATTTTAATGTACATACTGTTATATTTCAGTATAGACTATTGGTGCTAAATCGTATTTATATAGGAATGGTACGAACTTCAGTATTTCTATGTTTAATAAGTTACATATTATTTGGTCTTTAAGAGGTATGAACTATATTTATTATTTTTTTTGTCTAAGTGTTTTTATTATGAATTAGTCAAAGAAAAAAATGTTTTTTAAATAATGTATATCTAATTATTAGAGCATTTTAGATTTTATAACATATTTATTATATATACTGCTCAATTTATTGTAAGTTATGGATCCCATTGACCAGACCCTAGGCACGGTCATAATTAGATAAAAATTTACATAAAATAAAATGTATATAATAATGAAGGGTAGAAACACAATTTCATATTGTAGACACTAAGCATATATATTAAATAGTAGGAAGCTTAGAATGTAGTGTTTTACTAGGATTTTTAACAGTTTATTAACATATTTAATTGAATGTAGAACACTTGCCTTTTAAAACTTTATTGTGAATTGGCGCCAAAATGTGTATATATTATGGTGTGCTTAAGTCCACATGATGGTGGATGAAAGTGCTTAATTCTACTACTAGTTTTATTTCTTTGTATGCTGCTTTATTTTTGTTTACGTGCTGTGGTCTTAATAAAAGACATATTATTGCTCCTGCGGTGTCATTTCTTCTGTGGTTGAGAGATGGATAGAAGTATTGACTTTGCTCACCATGTGCACGAATGTTAGCACCTTTTCTTGCATGACTCCAGGATGCAGTTGCTGTCACTAAGTGAAACAGCTTTCACCATCCCTACTCAAAAAAAAAAAATTACAGTAAAAGGTGACTGCTAAAGCATGTTTATAGCTTACAGGGATAGTTGCACAGCATGTAGAGCATTCATCAAGGGCAGGACTATTAAAGTCATAAAGATAAAGGTCACTAAACAATTATCTATTCAACTTCATCATCTTAACTCACTAACCTGACAAGGCTGTAAGCTGTAGAAACTTTAAGAAATGTGTGTTCCATGTAGCAGATGAAGTAATATCTTCATAATAATTCATAATACTTGAAAGCAAGGCAAAATGAGTTTCACTTTAGAAAAGGGAACTTAAAGGATAGATTCATCTAAAAGCTTACTAACACTTGGGACTGAACACAAAGTCAACTGCATCGAATCTGTACTTAAACGTTTAACAAAAAAAAAAAAAAAAAAATGACCACCAACTTTTATTAACAGATATGTTGCTTTCTGTATTTCTTCATTGCACTTGTAGTGTGGTTTAACTAATATTATAATCATGTAGGATGACTACTGCTACTACGTACAGGACCCGAAAGAAAATATTACGCAAGTTAATGTCATAGGTTTAGAAGCACTTGTAGGTTTGTATGTAAAATTGTCTGCTGAAACTACATTTTCTCAGACTGATTTTTTTTAGAGCATGTATCAGCAGTAGCATTACTGTTAAGCATAAGTTTTAATGCTTTCCTTCAGTCAGGTATACAGCAATTTTTACTGTATTTGTGTTTCTTCCTACTTTATTACTAGTGGCATTGACTACAACTCTGATCAGCGATAAGTATCCTTTTCTGTGCATTGAAAGTGTTTTTTGAGTGTATCTGCTTTATTTTCTAAAAAAAAAAACTATATATATATGTACACACTTGTTTCCCGCCTTTCTAAGCTAGTATAGTCCAGTTTTCTGGTTAGTGCTGAATTCAGGGCTGTGTTACAAATCTCTGTTTGCCCATACCTTACTTGGATAGAAAGAAGTTCTTTGTTCACCTGAGAGAGGGGAGCTTTGAGCAGCCTTTCTGTCCCTGGAGGAGTGGTTTCAGCCCAGAAATTAGCGGTTTATTGGCCATTTTGGGCTAATTTCTGTCTCTCTTATTTCCCTGCTATAAATAGTGTATTTGCCCAGTTTTGCGCACCAGGCAGCGCCTGTTAGCTAGGGTAAAACTATTCCCGGCTTCACAAAGTCTCCTCTTCAATTTTTTCCTTAGAACTAGACAAACATTCAACTTAAGCACTCAAGCCACTCATTTCTCAGCCTGGCACTTACTCAAAACTTATAGGAAGCACTTATAAACCATAGCACTAGACCCTCCTGTACTGTACAGAAGGACAAGGCTCTCTATTCGACCTTACCAGACATCCAGTAAAACAGTTCACTGTACCTATCCAGGCATGTCCAAAGGGCAGTTTCAGGTGTACTGTCCAGTCCAACTGGTGAATCTGGGCATTTTGAGGCAATGTTACAACTGCCTCATGTACACAGACAACCCCCTCCTCCTACCACCAAGCACTAATACATGCGAGAGATGCAATTATACAGCCAAACTGGAGGCTAAGCTCTCTCAACCCAAGACTGGATCAAACAGTCAAGAGGAGAAGGGAAATACTTGCGTCACACCACCAGTCTCACATAAACCCATTAAAGCAGCACCGGAAAAAAAAAAACATATAAACACAGAAATACATGGAAACATACTCTGAGGCTCTAAATAAAAATCTGCAAAACCAACAGAGACCTCCAAAGCAAACATCCAAGCAACCTCCACCCCCCAGCACAAACCATGAAACACATACTTCACAAAACCAGTGTGCCATGCAATTACAGCCCTTAAGGCAAAATAACATACCCAACATATTAGTAATAGGCGACTCTATAGTCAGGCACACTGACGTCCCACTCACTAGGCTGAATAAGGAGAATGTTACTGTTAGCTGCCTGTCGGGCACCAGGATCCGCCACATAACACAAGCACTCAGGTCACTACAGAGCAAATACAAATATGACTCTGTCATTGTCCATGTTGGTGTGAATGACCTGAGCCGTACCTCTGTGGACTACATGAGTAGCATCCTGCTCTCACCAAGAATGATACCACGGTATAAAGAAAAAATTCTCAATTTCAACAATTGGCTAAGTTTCTGGTGTCATTCAAAGGGATCCAGTGTCTGTCCGCCTGGGATGACATGCTCGACAAGCCACACTGCTTCGCTAGAGACGACTTGCACCTGTCACCCTTAGGCTTTCGAATACTGGCCAAGGCTCTTGCCACCCCCATACTGCCTTTTTTAGGCAAAGCTCAAAAGACAAACCTACCGCCATAAATAGCACAAGTAACAAAAAACTGAGGGTAGTGCTACTCAATGCCAGAAGTCTGAACCTCAAAATGCATGCCCTCGAGGCACTCCTCAGTATGGAAAAAATCAATATATGTGCAGTAACAGAAACCTGGTTTAAGGCTCCAGAGAGCACCCCAGCACTACCAGGCTACAACTCATACCATACATTTCTGCCACAGAACCCAAACCGAAATACAAAAGGCGGGGGCGTATCCATATTCATCAAGGACACCCACACCACCAGGTTAGTGGCACAGCACGATGCTTCAGAAATCATCCACATGCAACTAACAATGGGCAAAACTACAATTCAAATTGTAGCTTGCATACAGATCACCCATCATGTCCCAGGACCCCCATTCCATGTTCCTGGAAACACTGGGAAAAGTAAAGGTCCTACCAAACACCCTGATATTGGGTGATTTCAATTATCCAAACATTAACTGGGATGGGAGAACTACTCGAGTACTAACTCCCTTGCCCAATATTTCTTAGAATTTATAAACTCAAACGCCCTGGTTCAACTGGTTAACACTCCCACCAGCGATGACAACATATTCGACCTGGTCATCACCAACATGGGCGACCGCCAGAGGTCAACCCCACGCTGGTTAGATCTGACCATAAACAAATCACTTTTGATATCCACATTCTGCCCCCACCCTCGGACAAGAAAACCACCGTGAAAAACTTTTCAAAAGCAAACTTCACGTTACTTAAGACTGAGGTGGAAAGTTTCAAAGCCCCCATGCTGAATGATAATGCTGTCCAAGCTGCAAAAATCTTTACTAATGTATTCTACGGGCACCTACAAGAATGCATGGATCATGCCATCCCAAGCAAAACCAAGACTCACTCCTCCAAGAAAAGGAAATCAGTCTGGTGGACTCCTGCCATAAACAAGCTATACAATAGGAGGAGGAAACTAGTACAGAAAAGAGTAAAATCCCAAGAAGGGAAGACGTCCCTGATCAGTATCAGCAGGAAACTACGATCCCTCATAAAATCATCCAAGGCGAGCTTTGAAAGAAAAATTGCCAAGGACTCCAAAGATAACCACAAGGCATTCTTTAGCTATGTCAAGAATCTAAGTGGCAATGCTCAGATATGCTCGGAGTTAGTGCAGAATGGCACAAAATATACTGAACCGACTGATATCGCCAACATTCTGGCAGACAGGTTCAGCGTAAACTTCACCCCCCTCTCGCACCCAAGAGGGCCCATAACCATACCAAGGAATGTAGAGTCCCTGAAATCACAGACACTCAGGTTAAAACAGCCCTCTCCAAAGCCAAAAACACAGCATCAGTGGGACCGGATGGTGTCCCAGGCTGTGTCCTACACGAGCTCAAAGACGAACTAACCCCACACCTAAACACACTGTTCAAACTCAGCCTCTCCACAGGCTGCGTACCCATAGAGTGGTGGCACAGCAATGGTCATTCCGCTCCACAAAGGTGGAGCCACAACAGACACCGGGAACTATCACCCTATAAGCCTGACTAGCTTGGTTTGCAAGGCTATGGAGCGCATCATCATGGAACTCATTAACAGAGAAATTGGGAACCTCCAAACACTGGACCCTACCTAGTTCGGCTTTAACGGTAGATCATGCCTCCTGAACCTGGTGGACTTCTTTGAGACCATTACCAAGGCTATAGATGAGGGAAAGGTGGTACAGACAGCCTACCTAGACCTCGCAAAGGCCTTCAACTCCATTCCCCATTCTGGTATTCTAGACAAGCTCACCAGTCTGAACATAAACCCCTACGTCACAAGATGGGTTCCCAACTGGCTCACAGACGGAACCCACATGGTGAGAGTTGCGGGAGCTAGGTCCGATTCTAAATCAGTTACAAGTGGAGTTCCCCAGGGCTCAGTCCTAGGACCCCTCTTGTTCGGCATATACTTTTCAGAGGTACAGGCAAGCACAGGAGGACTATGACTGACCAGGTTCGCAGATGACTGCAAACTAGGGGCTATAATTGACTTTCCAGCTGACAGACATCCTCCAAAAGGGTCTCACTGAGACGGATACCTGGTGTCAAAATCATGGCCTCAAGCTAAATGCCAAAAAGTGCATAGTCATCCCCTTTGGAAAAAACAAAGTACCCACAAACTACCACATAGGTGGTAGTCCCCTAAATACGGAAGATGTAATAAGGGATCTGGGGACCCAAGTAGAGAGTGATCTCAACTTTGATAATCACATTGCCAAAGTGGTTAGAAAATCCTTCTACGTGGCCCACCTAATCACAAAAGGGTTCGCATCCAGATCAAAAGAAGTCATTGTACTCCTCTACTCATCAGACCCATCATAGAATACAACACCCCATTTGGGATGTACTTCACAAGACACCTGCAGCAGCTGGAAAGACCACAGAAGTACCTCACCAAGAGTATCACTGGCCTCAAACAGATGCCCTATGCAGCTCAACTGAAGAAATTACAGCTGTACTCTGTTGCATACCGCCTACTCTGAGGTGATCTCTGCCTGACATACAAGGCCATGTCCAACCCAGAATTGATGGACATGCTCCACCTAAAGAAAACCTTATCCCCGCGAGTCACACGCTCTAGGGATCTAAACCTCACCACAACAATAAAGAGGACGTGCTGGAGGGATCGATTCCTGTCCCAGAGACTTCCCATGCTTTGTAACAAGATCCCAATCTTAGGCAGAGTTCCTCGCTAACACTCTTCAAAAGAAATCTTGACGAGTGCATGGGAAACAGAAAGTTTACCTCGGGGATCACTTCAGTGGCTCTGCTGGACAGAGGCACAGGGAACTAATCAAGGCAGCGGCGAAAGCCAACACATTCTGGCTAGGCTTATAAATGCCTTCGGGCAGATAGCCTAGTAACTACCTATGAGCCTATGAATTTAATATTGGATTGTTATATGTTCTTGAATGCTATCAAATTTATTTTGTTCTGAATTTTACTTTAACATTTGCACACATTTATAATTTAGTGGAAGTAAGCAAATGATTGCACTTTTCGCACTGTTCTACACTGATTTTGATGAAGCCCCACCTAATTATTGATTCTTCATTTTACATGCATCAGTTTTCATGACGGCTATAAACAGGTTATTCTTCTCGAAGCCCAAAATAAACAATGTTATGTAATCCTATCTCGCCGTAATTCTTGCTGGATGGGTTCAGAGCTGATGTTTGGCTCAGACTCTGCCAACACTAAAGCTCGAGAGCTTTTACTGCCTCGAGGCTAGCCCCTATCTCATGGTGCCTCACGGCAATTCCCCAGATCTCGTTTGCCGCAAAAGCTTCAAGGTTGTGTCTTACTGGCTCGTTGGCTAAGTAAAACTTTTTTTTGCTAAATTTAGTCTTTTTCTAACCTTTCTATCACTTATATAAGATATGTATTTTTTGTCTCTTGTGTGACTGTTATTTTGAGAATTTCCAACTCCTATTCCTCCTCATAGGACTGTATGGCCCGTTTAAGTTAGAGGGCCTTTCCTCCCTGTGTGTGTTTTTATATATATATATATATATATATATATATATATATATAAATTTATTTTCTTCTTTCTTCCACACTTCTTGTTTGTCTGTAGTTACTATTTAGTGTTGTATTTCTTGTTGTTCATCTAGCTACTCTTTCCTTGTAGTCGGAATGTCTAAAGAAAAGGATAGGGAGCATAAGGGTCATTGCCCTTCAGGATTTAAGAAGTGTGATAGATCTGCACAAAAAAATGTCTCTCACAGGCAGTCACCAGTTGCGTGTACTGCCTTGGTGAAGCCCATTTGCAGGAACCCTGCACTTTTTGCCATGCATTTAGCACCAGAGTTTTAAACGAGAGAACGAGAAAACTCATTGATGGGGTCTTATGACCAGTTCCTTCCAGGAACAACTGGAACTTGGTCAGGCAGCTCCAAAATCTTCAGGCCCAGCTTCAGAGCAGACTAAAAAGACTAAAGCGTCGGAGCCAAGTTCCGGCTCCAATTCACCTTTGTCAGTTTCAGTGCCATCTGTCTCCTCGGAGCCGAAGCAACCTTCGGTACCGAAAATTTTACCGGAAATTGAGGTTGTTTCCCACGTTGAGCTCTCCTACTTTGGAGAGGAGGAGATCTCTTTCTGTCTCCACCAGATCCTCCAGGACTCTGTCAGATGAGGACATTGAGCGGGTGGTGAAGAGGTTATTTTCAGATCCAGCTCTGGCAAGAAAATTAGCCCCTCTGGATCCAAAGGTTTTGGAGGCGACCCCCTTACTGACTGCTTTGCTCTCGGAGCCTATTACTTTTGGTTCTTCTCTTGGATCCGTCGGTTCCGGGGATTCAACCTGCTTCCTCGGAGCCAATTACTCTATCCTTGATGGCTCATTCTGGAGTCGACTCCAAGGGGGACAGTCACCCTGGTTTCTCATCGGAGCCGACCCTCCCTCTTGAAGCCTCGGCTCGACTAAGCTCGGCTCCCACTTCTGCTTCGGAGACGTTCCCCCTTGCTAGGTGTTGACCGTCTATCCCCTCGGAGAGGAGGTCTTCAGCACGAGGGGGTAAGGCTTTCATAGCTATAGAGAAGGCTTTATCGTCTGCTAAAGCCATACCATTGGATCCTGTGTCCCACCAGCAGCAGGCAGCAACCTCTTCTCCCCTGCCCACCCCCACAGCGTAGGGAGCCAGAGGTCCAAGTAGCCCCCATTGGAGGTGCCCCCTCTTCCAAGACCTCACAAGATTATCCTACTGGAGAGCTCCCTTGGAAGAAGCTGTGTAAGAGGAAACATGTTGACTCACATGAGTCTGTCACGTCAGACACTGATTTAGAGGAATCAGAAGGGTCCCCTAGATCCCCCTCTGAGGATGTCTCATTTTCTGACATCCTAGAAATCCTTAGACAGAGGTGTGGTTGGAAGACCTCTAACCCTACTGAGGATGAATCAGTATATCTTGAGGCCTTTGGTTCCCAACCTTCCACCTCCTGGGTGACACCGCCTTATGACCAACTCTTGGGGGTCGTATCGCGGAAAGCCTGGACTTCCTCAGACTCTGTGGAACCCGTCCCGAGAAGGCCAAATAAGTTCATGACAGCACCTAAGGACAAGACTTTTCTCAGTAAGAGAGTTCCCGTTGATGTTATGGTGGTAGCAGCGGCCACCAAGAAGGAGTTATCCGAGACATCTCCTCATAACAAGGAGTCCAGGATGTTGGATAGGTACGGGAAGCATACTTTTTGTTTAGTGGCATTTACACTGAGATCGCTGTATTACCTTACTCATTTTACTCGTCTTCAGGGAGATCTCCTGAAAGAATTAGGGGAGACTCTCTTGGGTTCAATAGCTCCGGGTTCCATGGATAAGGTTTTTGCGCAGCTCTCCTCCCTTACTTCCATAGCTAACTCCTCCATGAGGCTGATATCGTACCCGGCAGATGGAGCGAGTAGGGTAGCCGCAGCAGGAATATCCCTCAGGAGACATTCTTGGATGCGTCTTTGTAATTTCACGGAGTCCTTCAAGTCTTCCTTCACTGACGTCCCCTTTGATGGGTCATCTCTTTTTGGACCCCAAGTGAAAGAGACTTTGACTAGGTGCGAGCAGGAAGGGAAAACCTTATCTGCCGTCTAAGTCCATTTCTCCCTCCCGTGTAGACCCTATCCCAAGGGTAATACAGGAGAGAAAATGTGGTTCCGTAAATCCCAACAAGGTTTCCCTCGGGCACAAGGTCAACCCTCCCCTAGGGGCAGAGAGGGAGGATATAATGGAAGGCGCTGCCCTCATGGCAGAGGAGGTCCGCAGCATCAGGGAGACAGAGAAACGTTCTCTGATTGTCCCTTCCATCGCCCGTGAGAGGTTGCCCAACTGTCCGTCTCTGGAGGCAGTCAGGGGTCGTCTATCGCTGTACCCAAGTGCCTGACTAACCATCTCTCAAGATCGTTGGGTACACACCATAATATCCAGAGGTTATCTGATCCCCTTTGTTTCCAAACCCCCAGCAAACCGGTCTCTACCAGATGTACCACCCATCCAGCTAGACCGTGCAACATCAGAGGTCATCTCGTTGCTGCAGAAAAGAGTCATCTAAAAAGTCCCCACAGAGCAAGTAGAATCCGGAACTTAATCTAGATTCTTTTTAGTTCCAAAAAAGACATGGGACTGGAGATCAATCCTAGATCTCAGCAGGCTCAACAAGTATGTAAAGAAATCGAAGTTCTGAATGGTCACTCTGCAGTCGATATTTCCCTTTATCGGGAAAGACTATTGGATGTGCTCAATTGATCTCCGGGATGCATACTACCACATCAAAATGGACAGGTGCTCTAGGAGACACGTACGCTTCTGGCTGGGTGCTAGTCATTTTCAGTTCATAACACTGCCCTTTGGGCTCACTACAGCCCCCAGAATGTTCACTAAATGCATGGCAGTGGTAATGGCTCACCTGAGACTTCAAGGATTCCAGGTGTTTCCGTGCCTAGACGACTGGTTCCTCACTGCTACCACCAAGCATCAACTCATCCAAACCAGGGACGAGACTGTATCCTTGTGCGCCAGTCTAGACATCACTATCAACCTAAAAAAGTCAGTCTTATCTCCATCGCAGCACATTGTATACTTAGACTCAGAAATAGACAAAACCACCATGTCAGCAAGACTAGCACCAGAAAGAGTAGCATACGCAGTCAAGTCAGATCCTTGCTAAACAAACAAAAAGTTCAGGCCAGAGTAGTCCAAGTCCTAGGGGACTATAGCTTCCTCCATCTTATCCTAATAGTTCCTGTAGCTCGTCTACACATGAGGATACTCAGTGGCTGTTATTTGCCCAATGGTCGATGCAAGACCTTCCATTGTCTCACCAGATTTTTATAACAAAACACCTGCAAAAAGGATCTGACATGGTGGCTGCACACGGAACAACAACTCCTAAATCGTCCACTTGTTCCTCCCCAAGAGAAAGCAGTTTTGACCACGGACGCTTCCCAGATAGGGTGGGTCGTATTATCTGGGAATGACGGTCCAAGGTACTTGGCAGAGTCATGAGAACCACTTGCACATCAATGTTCTGGTGATGGGAGCGGTGCTGTATGCGTTGCAAGCACTTCACAGCTCCCTTCCCACTGGGACAATTGCGATACAGTCAGACAATGTCTGTCGTGTGGTACATAAAAAAGCAAGGGGGAACCAAATCTTACCCACTTTGCAGAGAGATCTTAAGAGTTTGGAAATGGGCGATGGACACTCAGCGCTTACTGATAGCTATGCACATCCCAGGGAAATCCAACATAATAGCAGACAAACTCAGCTGAGCAATTCTGATGCCTCACGAGTGGTCCCTGAATCCAAAAGTTGCGAAAGAGATGTTTCACAGATGGGGGCCAACCCTGCTGCGACCTATTTGCCACTCACCTGAACACCAAATGCAGCAGCTACTTTGCCCTCATTCCCCATCCGGGGATATCACCCAGGGATGCTCTAGTCCACGATTAGCCCCCGGGACTTCTTTATGCCTTTCCACCTTTTCCCCTCATTCCAAAGGTAATACAGAAAGCAAGACAGTTGAGTTCCTTGATCCTCATTGCTCCTTACTGGCCTCAACAAGTTTGGTTTCCCTTCCTGTGGCCCTACCTTTTGGAGGAACCATGGATTCTGGACCCATCTCCAGATCTCCTGATTCATCAATCGGGACAGTTCCACTCCACCATCCACACCCCCAAATTGACAGCATGGCTTTTCCAGTTCCATGAATAGCCACGTGTATTCGCCTGTCTCCTTGGGTTCATAGGTAGGTACTAGGCTATTTGCCCGAAGGCATTTATAAGCATAGCCAGAGTGTGTCGGCTTTCGCCGCCCCATTTATTAATTAACTGATCCTCTGTCAAGCAGAGCCAGTGAAGTGATCCCAGGGGTGTATTTTCTGTTACCCATTCACTCGTCAAGGTTTCTGTTGAAGAGTGTTAGTGAGGGGCTCTGCCTAATGTAGTTAGGAATTTTGTTCCAAAGCATGGGGAGTCTCTGTGACAGGAGTCTATCCCTCCAGCATGTTCTATTTATTGTTGTGGTGAGGTTTAGCTCACTAGAGCGCATGGCTCGCAGTGACTTGGATTTCTTTAGGTGGAGCATGTCCATCAATTCTGAGTTGGACATGGCTTTGTAAGTCAGGCAGAGATCACCTCTGAGTAAGTGATATGCCACTGAGTACAGCCAGAGTTTTTTCAAGACATCTGTGGTGGTGCAGCAGTAGCGTTGTTGCATCGCAGCAAGAGGTTCTCCTGTTCGATTCTCGGTTGGAGTACGGGGGGTGCCTTCTGTGTGGAGTCTGCATGTCCTCCCCGCGGTTGGGTGGGCGTTTGAAAGACGTGCATAAATGTGTGTGCCTTCGTTGAAGGTTGAACGTCGAGCTGGCACCTCGGCGTTCGTGAAAAATCTACTGCCAATCATTAGCAGACCGGAGTTCCACTATGGCGGCCCCTAACCGGGCAAAGCCGAAAGACAACAACAGCAACAGCCAGAGTTTTTCAGATATCCTTCAAGGATGCATCTGCAGTCCTCACATATGGGTTGTCCTGCCTCAGGCAGCCCTTCAGTCGGCTGGATTCCAAAGTCTGGGTCCGGCGTCTGCTGATGTCGCCCTTTCCCCGACGTCAGAGCGCCTGGGGTATAAAAGCGTCAGCCGACGCCATCTTCCCCAGTCTGTCTTGCCGCGTGGTGCCCGAAGCAGAAGCAGTTCGCAAGTGCCGGTCGGCCAGCTCCTGTAATTCAGCTAACCAAAGACTTCAAAAGCTAAGTACCCTGTTGGGGACTCTTTCTTGCCTCAGCCGATGTCAGATAAAGTTAATAATTGCTTAACTTGTGGGAAACAAATACCTCATAAGGATTTCCACTCTTACTGCCTCCCCTGCCTAGGCCCAGACCACGACATCTCGGCCTGTTCAGCCTGTGCTTCCTTCAATCGATGCACTCTTAGGCGTCGGGTGGAGTTTGCAGAGGAATTTTTTGGGGCTAGTTTCTCCTACAACATGCCGTCGGAGACTCCGGCTCCTCATTTAACCAAGAAACGGAAGGACAAGGACCGACACACGCGGACCGCGGTTTCGGCAGAAACCGCGGCTAGGCCTACCGCGAGTGTCTCGGTCTCGGCTGAAACAGAGTCCTTGGTACTTCCATCCACCGAAACTGCTCAACCGACAACCTCGGCCCCGGAGGCCCCTTCTGAGTCGGTTATTGAATTTCCTTCAGAAACTGGTGTCTTGGAAACTTCCGACACCATTCCTCTAGACAAAACTACACCAGCACATGGTGCAGCCAGGCCTCCTGCATCCATGTCCATAAAGGCATTCACCAGGGCTAAAGCTGCTAAACACGCAAGCTATGCCTCCCAGGGTTATTCCTCAGGGACCCACTACAGGTTCACAGATTTCCTTAATTAGGGGCTCTCAGCCCCATCCGGACAGGGGCTCTCAACCTCCTCTAGACAAAAGGCCCAGGGTTGAGCCCTCTGATCCCCACTCATCAGATGAGGCCTCTGATGGCTCTGCTCTCTCTTACTACCAGGAGGAGGCCTTTTCGGCCTACGAGGATTCTGATGCAGAGGAATCTATCCCCTCGGCCTCCCCTCCTGAAGAACTATCCTTCGGGGAGACCCTTCACACTATGAGAGAGCATTTCAAATGGCAGGGCCAGGAATTCTCTGATTCCAGGAAGAGATTAAGGACTTTTCTGCATTTACCTCAGCATAGACCTTTGGCTGTTCCTCCTGTTTTGAATGTCATTGATGATGTGTACACAGAGTCTAGCATAACCCCTGACACTCTTCCTCCGGCCCCTGTCAAACCCGATAGGTACTACTGGGTCCCGGACTCGCATCATTTTCTTTACAAGGCCCACTCTGCTGATCTAGAAACTATTTACCAGGGCCCTAAAGGGGTTGCAGCTGCCACTACTAAAAATCCACTTCCCTCTGAAAGGGAGTCCAGGGCTTTAGAGAGATGGGGTAAAAAAGTGTATACTTCTGCTACTCTTTCTATGAGGGCATTAAATTGTCACTTTCATATGATACAGTACCAAGAGTATTTATTAGATGAATTGCATAAGAAACTGTCTTCACCTGAACCCCTAGATCGCAAATCACTTCAGGATCTGGTACATAACTCCTAGCAGGTTAGCAACCATTTCTTGCAGTGTGGTTATGATGCATTGGAAGCTTCATGTAGGTCAGCTATGACAGGTGCAGTCATACGTAGGCATGCTTGGCTTGAAGGAACAATCTCTGCCAGACCATGTTAAAGCAAAGCTTCTGGATGCTCCACTGGAAAAGCAAAAGTTATTTGGCTCCACTGCTCAGGAGGTCTTAAAGAAATTTGAGGAAAAGGCAAAATCTGTACAAACAGTCAAAGATTTTCTCCAAGTCCAACCACCAAGATTCAGCAGAAATTGGCCTACCAAGAATTGGTCCTTTCTAGACACAGAGATTTCACAGAGGCAAGAACAGGCGTGCCAGAGGTAGAGGGCAAGCTAGAGGCTCCTACAGAGGACGTCAATGGCAGCCTCCCAACCAGAGAGGTAGTGCAGGACCTACAACTGCTGCACAAGGACAGAGTCAATGACTTTACTTTGACTCTGCCAACCAGGGCTCAATTAGAAGCACCTTTGGGCAGAAAGCTTTCTTTATTCTCAGAAAATTGGCACAGTATTACAAGGGGCAAATGGACACTGCAAATAATAGACAAAGGATACAGGTTCCATTTTCACACATTGCCAAAAAAAAAGGCATGCCAGACCTGCCACCAAATCAAAGGGCAGAGGCTTTGAAACAAATCTCCAACTTAATGCAAATGAAAGCTATAGAAAAGGTTCCTCTTTCAGAACAAGGCCAAGGATTTTATTCCAGACTATTCCTTGTTCCAAGAAAAGAAAAACAATGGAGGCCTATTCTCGACTTGTCCGCACTGAATACTTATCTCATTGTGCCAAAATTCAAAATGCTGACTCTACAGCAACTCCTTCCCATGCTGGGCAAGGGGTCTTGGCTGGTAACTCTAGACCTCAAGGAGGCATACCTGCATGTCCCTATTAGACAAAGTTGCAGAAGACACCTCAGATTTCTTGCAGGTTCAGAGCATTATCAATTCTCAGCATTGCCCTTTGGCTTATCTACTGCGCCCAGAGTATTCATGAAATGCCTGGCATCAGTAATTGCACATTGCAGACTTCAGGGGATTCAAATATACCCATATCTGGACGACTGCCTTATACAAGTGGACAGCCAACAAACTTTGGTAAAACACTTGAATTATGCCATCCGCCTACTGCAGGCCTTGGGATATACAGTCAACATTCACAAATCAAGACTTGTTCCATCCCAAAGAATAACTTCTGGGTGCGGATCTAGACACAACCACCCAAATGGCTTTTTCTCACAGAAGAAAAACAGACAACTACCGGATTACTTCAAGAATCTGACAAGACAAACTCAGCTGACTGCAAGGAAAATCCTGCAGGCCCTGGGTTACATGGCATCTTACATTCTTCTGATTCCACAAGCAAGGCTGCATATGAGGAAACTACAATGGTACCCAAGCAGTTTATGGACTCAGCACAGTCACAGCTTAGAAACTTTGATCCCACTCATCCCATGCCTCCAAAAGGAATTTCTGTGGTGGGCTCAAGCAAGCCAGTCAAACAGGGGTCTGCCCTTCAGCAAACCAATAGCCAGCCAAACCATCACAACGGATGCTTCAGACCACGGTTGGGGAGCACACATGGAGGGCAGATGTATTCAAGGACTATGGTCACAAAAGGAGCTACACATGCACATAAACCAAAAGGAAATGCTGGCAGTGATACATGCAATCGAGGCCTTCAAACTCTTTCTTCATCAAGGCCACCTGCTAATAAGGACAGACAACACCACAGTTATGTGGTACATAAACAAGCAAGGAGGTACCCATTCCTACCCTCTTTGCAGACTGGCAATGAATCTATGGGAACTTTCCCTAAAACTTAATATAGAGCTGCAGTCACAGTTTGTGCCAGGAAAAGACAATATACTGGCGGACAGCCTAAGCAGAAATATCATGGATGCACACGAATGGATGCTGCACCCAGATATCTTCCTTCAGATAACACAATCATGGGGGAGGCCGGACATAGATCTTTTTGCCTCCCACCACAATCATCAGCTGAAGAAATTCTGCTCAAGGACATACCACCCACAAGCATGGAAAGTGGACGCCCTCTCTTTCAGCTGGAGAACTCTAACAGTGTATGCATTTCCGCCTCTTCCATTAATGACCAAGGTCTTACTGAAAAATCAGGACAGAGCAGCCAAAAGTGATTGATAGCTCCGGACTCGCCAAGACAGCACTGGTACCCACTGCTAAAGAGCATGGCACGCACGAAACCGTGGCCTCTTCCTCAATGGCCACTTCTCCTGACACAGCACAATTACAAAACTCTGCATTCCAACCTGAAAACCTTGCAACTAACAGCCTGGAGAATACCTTGACTCTTTCCCAGGATAAGCTATCCAAGAAGAGTGAAGGATATCATCATGGAAGCTCGCCGGCCTTCCACAAGAAAGGCTTACTCAGCAAAATGGAAAAGATTTTGCACTTGGAGCACCACAAAGGGCCTAGATGCGACAGTGATGAACATGGCACATATCCTGGAATACTTGGCAGAAATGCTCCACAATGGCCTGTCTTACTCTTCCATTAAAATTCATGCTTCAGCAATTTCAGCAAAATACAGTACTGATCCACCTGTCTTCTCTCATCCTCTCCTAAGACATTTTCTAAGAGGAATTAAAAACATCACTCCTCCAAGGAAACCACCAGCGCCTACATGGGACCTTAACTTCGTGTTGGAAAAACGAACACTGCCTCCCTTTGAACCAGCAGCATCTTCAGAACTACAGTTCCTGTCTTGGAAGACTGCCTTCCTTCTGGCCATAACCTCAGCAAGAAGAGTATCTGAGTTACAGGCCCTCATGGCAGTACAACCATTTCTTATTTTTCATCAGGACAGAGTCTCATTGAGAACCAATCCTTCATTTATGCCAAAGGTGGTATCAAGGGTCTCCTTGAACCAAGCTATTCACCTGCCTACCTTCTTTCCAAATCCACAAAACAACGGGGAGAAGCTTCTGCATACCCTGGACATTCACAGACAGTTGCGCTACTACTTGGACAGAACTAAAAGTTACAGAAAAACTGACCAGCTGTTTGTAGCATATGCTGCTGGTGCACAAGGAAAAGCAATTTCCAAACAGACAATTTCAAAATGGATAGGAAATTGCATTCGTTTGTGTTACTCCTTTCATGGCAAAACGGTGCCAGCTAACATTAGACCTCATTCCACCAGAGCCACAGCCGCCTCCACAGCCTTCTTAAAAGGGGTGGCTACCAAGGACATTTTAGAAGCTGCTACATGGAGCTCCGTGCATACATTTTCCAAGCATTACAATTTACCTTTATATTCCAGATCCAGAGCAGGCTTTGCTACGGCAGTCCTGCAGGGCATTTTAGCTACACCATCCTTTACATAGATCCTACCACCCCCAGATTGGCTATGGTATTCTACCCATATGTGAGGACTGCAGATGCATCCTTGAAGGACATAGTACAGTTTTGTACCTACCATAAATGTAGATGTCCGATAGGTATGCATCTGCAGTCAGGTTTACCCTCCCTCCTTCCCCTCTGTGGTATTTCTTGGGTACTTATCCCTCTCATAGCTAGCTGGGGTTATCTATTATGGTGTATTTGTTTTATGTATATATACATATATATATATATATATATATATATATATATATATATATATATATTTCTGTACATGTTTGGAATTTATTGCATTTCTCCAAATTTAGCCTTCCTTAGGGGGCACCTGGCATCTGGGGCAAGAAAAACTGAGGAAGATGGTGTCGGCTGACGCTTTTATACCCCAGGCGCTCTGACGTCGAGGAAAGAGCGACATCAGCCGACGCTGGACCCAGACTTTGGAATCCGGACGACCGAAGGGCTGCCTGAGGCAGGACAACACATATGTGAGGACTGCAGATGCATACCTATCAGACATCTACATTTATGGTAGGTACAAAACTGTACTTTTTTCCATTTTGTCAAATACATTCTAATTTCATCCCATAAACCTTCCACTCAGAAACTATACTCCAGCAAATGGAAAATGTTTTCGATTTGGGATACGAACAGGGGCTTAGATCCATATATGGCTCCTATAGAATCTTTGTTATCCTTCCTAACGTCAATTTTTCATGAAGGAGCGGCAGCCGCTACAGTTAGAGTTCAGTTAGCTGCCATTTCCAATTTTCATTTTGGTTTCATGAGAAATCCACTCATGCAGCACTCCTTGTGTAAAACCTTCTTAAAAGGAGTTCTTCTCAGGCCTCCAATAAAACAGACATTAGAACCCTGGGACTTGAACCTTAGTCCTCTCATCTTTGATGTCTGCACCCATTGAGCCATCCTCTTCATCAGACCTAAAATTGTTGTCATGGAAAACACTATTCTTAGTAGCCATAACATCTGATGTTATGTAGTCCAATCTCGCCTACATTCTTACTCACGGGTTCGGAGCCGAATATTGGCTATGACTCGGCCAACTTTTATTTTCTAGCACGAAGTCTCTTATTGGCTGGGCCAACAGTTTTCCCATGTTGCACTGCTCCATAGCCCCAAATCCGTTTGCCGCTCGTGTAGCTAGGACGTGGTCTTGCTTGGCTGTGGCTAAGTAGCTCTAAATTTCTATTTTTTCTTCAGAAAATTGTTGCTATTCAAACAAAAGCTATTTTTATAGCTATTTCTTCTTGTTTATTGCTTAAATATTGTTGAAGTGTTGTCTGTGTGTGAGTTGGTATCCCTAACTGTTCCAGTGGGCTAGGCCCATTTAAATTACAGGACCTAGTCCTCCTTTTTTGTGTAGTGTTTTTACCTGCTCTTATTGACGTCTTGCTTTTTTAGTGTGTAGTTTTTTCCCTGGTTGAGTTTGTGTGTTGTAAAGTTTTCAAAGAACCGTTTTGCTTCGAGGTTCTTTGGGGTTTTGTGTGTAGTGATAATTTCCTGCCTTTGCTGTTTTTCCGGCTAGGTCATCTCTTGGTCTTGGTGTTTAGTATTTTAGTTGAGATGTCTAAGGATCAAAAGGAACATAAACCTTCGGGTTTTAAGAAATGTTCCAAATGTAACTATAATATGTCCATTACAGACGGACATTCCGTATGTGTGTATTGCCTAGGAGCAATTAATTTGCAAGAATCCTGTAGCTTCTGCCACGCCTTCAGTCCGAGGGTGCTACAGGAAAGAAAAAAATAAATTTATATTAAAGAGACTCCTGAAACCTTCGTTTGAGGAGTCTTTAGACTCTACCTCTAGTACTCAGTCCAAGGCTTCGAAGGCGAAGAAAAGATCTCTGGCTCCGTCTGTCTCCTCTGAGCCACCGGAGAAAACTTCTAAACTGGACTCTACCTCCTTGGCTTCTCTGTCCTCGGGGCTGCAGGTAGGTATCTGTTGTGCTGTAATCGACCTCGGCTCCAATATTATTGGAACCCATTCGGAGCCGGTCTCCCAGCGTTAGGCATGGTTTTCCTGATAGGAGATCCCAATCCCCCTCTCTGTCCTCCAAATCCTCCAGGCTTTCTGATTTGGATGTCGATAGGGTGGTTCAGAGGCTCCTGCAGTCGCCGGTGTTGACAAAATTATTTTAGTCTCCGACCCAGTCTGCTCTGGAGCCCGTCCCGATGCTTGTGTCGATGGTTCCTCCTCCGAGCACTTCCTTGTCTTCGGAGCTGGAGTGCTTCGCTCAGAGTGATGATGTTGTGCCAGCACCGATACCCCTCAAAGGTTTATCGGTGCCGACTTAGGCTCCAACCATGTCGGCTCCGTCCACAGGTTTCGGTACTTGGGTTTCCTCTGTCGGGCCCGAGGGGGATACTTCAGGACATCTGTCTGTTCTGAGCCTCCCCCTTGGTGCATCGGCTCGGGGAACCCCGACCCTGGTCATTGCCTTGAAGGCCGGTTGGTCCTCGGATTTAGCGAGGACCCACCTTCGAGGCCATGAGGAGCGCACTGGCCATATCTTCAGTTACATCACCCGGATCGGTCATTCTGTCCACTTCCACCCCAGCTAGAGCTTCTGATGTCCCCCTATCCGTAGATGGCGGAGCCCAAAGGTTTGGGAATACCCCCATGAGCGGTCTCCAACTTTCTGAGGGTCTCTCAGAGTCCGTGCCTGAGGAGCCCCCCAGAAAGAAGTTGTGCAAGATGAAGCACATAGACTCTCAGAGCAAGTCTCTCACTTTTGATACCGACCTTGAGGAGTCAGAGGGGTCCCCCAAGTCATCCTCTGATGACGTCTCTTTCTCCGACATGCTGGAGATATTGAGACAGAGAGGCGACTGGCCATCCAAAACCCCCTCTGAGGAGGAGTCTGTATTCCTCAAGGTCTTTGGTGCTCAACCCTCCGCCTCTTGGGTGTCTCCATCCTTCGACGAACTCCTGGATTTAATTTGTCGAAGGGTGTGGGAGAATCCTGATTCGGTGGAACCTGTGCCCAGAAGTCCCAATAAGTTTCTTTCTACCCCCTCCGGGGCAAGAGTTTCTGTCCAAAGGGGTTTCTGTAGATGCCATGGTGGTGGTGGCGGCCACAAAGCAGGAAGTAGCCAAGTCTTCTTCCTCCATTTATCCTCCTAACAAGGAGTCCAGGAGCATGGACCGGTACGGGAAGCGTACCCTCTCAGTGACTTTCACCCTGCGGTCGCTAAACTATCTTTGTCATTTTACTCTGCTCCAGAGAGATCTCCTCAAGGAGTTGAGATACTCTAGCGGGTAACGTACCTGAGGCTTTAGCGCACACGGTTAACGCCCAGGTGTCTACCCTCAATTCGATTGTCAACTCGTCTGTGAGGCTCATTTCGTATGCAGCCGATGGGGCGAGTAGGGCAGCTAGTTCGGGAGTAGCCCTCAGGAGGCAAGCCTGGATGCACCTGTGTCATTTCGCGGAGGCCTTCAAGTCTTCCTTCACTGACCCCCCCTTTGATGGGTCCTCACTTTTTGGGACCAAAGTGAAAGGCACCCTCACCAGGTGCGAGCAAGGGGGAAAGACCTTGACTGCCGTAGGGGTCCGTTTTTCCCTTCCCTTTAGGCCTTACCCCAAGGCTCAGAGAGGAGGGAAGATGTGGTTCAAGAAATCACAGAAGTTTTTCCCTGCCGCACAAGGTGAGTCCCCCTCCAGAGGCAGAGGAGGGGGAGATTATTCTGGAAGATGCCGCCCTAGAGGCAGAGGAGGCCCCTGCAACTCGGGAGACCGTGATTCCTTTCGCGGTTCCTCTTACCATCGTTCCTGATGTGTTGCCCGACTGTTCTATTCTGGAGCCAGTCGGGGGCCGCATTTCGTTGTAGCCAGAAGCCTGGGAAAGCATCACCCAGGATTGATGGGTGCTACGAATAGTTTCCGGAGGTTATATCATTCCCTTTTTGTCAGATCCCCCTCCAGTCAGGAGAATCCCGGACATTCCACCCAGTCAAAGGGATCACGCAGCATTAGAAGTCTCAAAGCTGCAAAAGAAAGGAGTTATCCAGCCTGTCCCCTCAGACCAAATCAGATTAGGGACTTACTCAAGACTCTTTTTGGTGCTGAAAAGAACAGGGGACCCGACACCCATTCTAGATATCAGCCGATTAAACCACTACGTTCTGAAGTCCAAGTTCCAAATGGTCACCCTTCAGTCCATTTTCCCTTTGCTGGGAAAAGGTGTGTGGATGTGCTCCATTGACCTCAAGGATGCTTACTACCATATCAAAATGGACAGGGCATCAGGAGTCACTTAAGCTTCTGGCTGGGAGCCAGTCATTTTCAGTTCCATGCCCTGCCCTTTGGTCTCACCACAGCCCCCAGGGTGTTCACCAAGAGCTTGGCGGTGGTGACAGCTCATTTGAGACATCAAGGATTCCAAGTGTTTCCATACCTGGACGACTGGCTCCTCACCGCCCCCACCAGGCATCTTCTCATCCGGACCAGGGATGCTACCATTACCCTCTGTCAACAACTAGGAATTATCTTGAACTAGGAAAAATCTGCCTAGCTGCCCTCACAGCCTGTCACATTTATAGGCGCAGAGCTAGACACCGTCCAAATGCGGGCCTTCCTGCCTCAAGAAAGGATCGGAGTGTTGCAGAATCAGGTTCACGCTTTATTACCCCTCCGGAAAGTGCAAGCGAGATGGGTGCTTCAGCTTCTGGGATCCATGGCAGCTACCATTATGTTAGTGCCTCTAGCGAGATTACACATGAGGCTTCTTCAGTGGCTTCTCTTTGCCCAATGGTCATTTCAGAAGCTCCCCCTTTCCCACCAGATCCTAGTCACGGACCGATGCAAGCAGGATCTCCGTTGGCTATGTTCCACCATTCTGGATGAGAGAAAACAAGTTTGTCCCTTTGGCACCTGTCACCACGGTGACCACGGACGCCTCCCAGATTGGGTGGGGGGCATTATCTTGGCAGGATGGTCCAAGGCACATGGCAAGATCACGAGGTACATCTGCACATCAATGTTTGAGATGAGTGGTGGTGTTGGCGTTGCGGGCACTCCAGAGCTCTCTTCCTCTGGGAACGATTGCAATTCACTCGGACATGTCCGTTGTATGGTACCTAAACAAGCAAGGAGGAACCAGATCTTACCCCCTGTGCAGAGAGGCCATGCGAGTGGGGCAGTGTCTTAACCAACGGTTTCTAGTGGCAACGCACATTCCGGGGAAGGCCAATGTGATAGCAGACAGGCTGAGCAGAGCTATTCTGATGCCTTACGAGTGGTCCCTGAACCTTCTGGTTGCAGAACAGATTTTCAGCAGGTGGGGTCAGCCTTGCTGCGATCTTTTTGCCAGCCCCCTCAATGCCAAATGCAGCAGCTACTTCACCCTGATCTCCCCACAGGGGGAGTCACCCAGGGGCACTCTAGTCTGGTCTGCTCTATGCTTTCCCTCCATTTCCTCTGTTACCAAGAGTGATTCAGAAAGCCATATCCTCGGGAAGCAAGATGATTCTAATTGCCCCACACTGGCCTCGCCAAGTCTGGTTCTGCTTTCTTCATCAATTCGCGGTGAACAGTCCTTGGATTCTGGACCCAGTACCAGACCTACTGACGCACATGTTGGGGCAGTTCCATCACTCCCTGCAGACCCTCAGGTTGACAGCCTGGCTTCTCCACTTCCATCGTTAGTCAGACTTCATTGTTTTTCACCTGAGGTGGTGCACATGTTATCCTCTTCTCATAAGTCTTCCACCAGGAAGATTTATTCCAGCAAATGGAAGAGATTTTCCATCTGGGCTCATGCCCAAGGACTTGACCCTTACACAGCCCCTATTCCTGCTGTTTTGGATTTTTTGTCTATGCTCTTTCGGCAGGGTTCTGCTCCTGCTACCATTAAAGTGCAGCTGGCTGCTATTTCTAATTTTCAGACCTCCTACGAGCCTTCCCTTATGGCACATAAACCCTGTAAGGCCTTTCTGAAGGGCACCTTGTTACTCCAGCCTCCTGTATCAGAACCTATAATGTCCTGGGATCTAAACTTTGTTTTGCAAGCCTTGACTTCCCCACCTTTCGAACTGGCTGCCTCCTGTGAGTTCAAGTTTCTGTCTTGGAAGACTGCTTTTCTAATAGCCATCACATCAGCTAGATGGGTGTCAGAGATTCAAGCTGTGTCCATCAAACCCCCGTATTTAATCTTCCATAAGGACAGGGTTTCTCTTAGACCTAATCCGTCCTTTCTTCCTAAAGTAACATCTACTGTTAATCTAATCAGTCTATTGAGCTGCCAGTTTTCTTCCCTCAATTCTCGAACAAAGCACAGTTTAGATTTAACAATTGGACATGCACAGGCAGTTACGATTCTACTTACACAGGAGAAAACAACTACGAAAAACTGACCAATTGTTTGTGTCTTTTTCAGAAAATAGAGCAGGATCCCCTATTTCCAAGGTTACAATCTCCTGATGGATTTCAAGTTGTATTTCCTTTATTTACTCCTCAGCGGGCAGAAATCTACCATTTCCCATCAAGGCTCACTCTACTAGGGCTGTTTCTGCGTCAATAGCTTACCATGCCAGGCTATCTTTGGATGATATTTGTGCTGCAGCCATGTGGGCTTCCCCACACACCTTTATTACTCATTACAAACTGGACGTGGCTTCTAGGGGCCGGGCTTCCTTTGGTTCCACAGTCCTCAGGAGTATCTTCCTTTGAGCCTCCCAGGATAGAGGTGCTGGGGATGCTGTCCCGTGAGTAAGAATGTAGGTGAGATTTGGACTACATAACATCAAGAAGTTATGTACTCACCATAACGTTCGATGTATGTAGCCCATCTCGCCTCACATTCTTTCGTACCCTCCCACCTGCCCCCTTCTGGAGGATTTGGAGACTGGAATTGGTGTTTGAGTACCCTTCAATGGTAGTTGCTTTTTCTTAATCCCCTTGATAGTGTCCTACTGTAGTGGATATTTGTTATGCATGCGGTGTGATTGTGGGTTTGCAGCAAACTAGATCTGAGGCTGTGGAGCAGTGCAACATGGGATACCTGTTGGCCCAGCCAATAAGAGACTTTGTGCTAGAAAATAAAAGTTGGCCGAGTCGGAGCCGATATTCGGCTCCGAACCCGTGAGTAAGAATGTGAGACGAGATGGACTAGATACATCGAACGTTATGGTGAGAAGATAACTTCTTGCTAGGAGAGTCTCAGAACTGCAAGCTCTTACTATTCGACCTCCTTACGTTTTTCACAAGGATAGAGTCTCTCACTCTTCTTCCCAAGGTATGCTCAGAGCACCATCTTAATGTTACAATTGAACTACCTGTGTTTTTTTCCAAACCACTCTAATAAATCTGAGTATAGCCTACACCAGTTAGACGTTCACAGAATTCTCAGATTTTATTTACACAGGACTAAAGAATTCAGAAAATCAGATCACTTATTTGTTTCCTTTTCTGACAAGAAGAAGGGCTTGCCTGTTTCTAAGGTTACTCTTTCAAAATGGCTTTTGGATTGCCTTTCATTTGCTTATCAATCAGCTGGCAAACAGTTACCAATCAAGTCAAAGGTCATTGTATTAGAGCTGTATCTACTTCATGTGCCTTTAGATCTAGGCTCCCAATTGATACTATTTGTGCAGCATCTACTTGGGCAAGGCCACATACTTTTGTCACTCATTACAAATTGGATTTGGCCTCCCGGGGCAGGTCTTCCTTTGGGTCCACTGTGCTGGAGAGTCTCTTCTCTTGAGCCACCCAGGATATAGGTGCTAGGGGTGCTGTCCCATCCAGCAAAAATTACGGCGAGATAGGACTACATAACATAAAGAAGTTATGTACTTACCATAACGTTCCATGTTTTTATTCCATCTCGCCTACATTCTTGCGTCCCTCCCTCCAACCCCCTTCTTGTTTCTGAGGGATCTGGTGGATTGTACTGGTGCTGTCTGACCTGGTTTTCTCTTGTTGTCCACCTGGCATGGATTAGATTTCAAAATCCTTTGTCTGTATATATGCAGCTCTGGTATTTCTTACCTGACAGGTACTTACTGCTTTCTTGCAAACTAGGTCTGGGGAATTGCCGTGAGGCACTATGGGATAAGGGGCTAGCCTCGAGCCAGTAAAAGCTCTCGAGCTTTAGTATCGGCCAAGTCGGAGCTGAATATCTGCTCTGAACCCATCCAGCAAGAATGTAGGTGAGATGGACTACAAACATGAATTGTTATGTTAAGTACATAACAACTTTTTTTCCTGTGTCAGCATAAGCAGGCTGTTGCCTTCTGCTTCTTGCAATGAACTTACCCCAAGCTTAGGTTATATGTTCTGAAGAGGTGGTATGTTCCTTTCCTGAATTGATTTACAAAGTCCTGTAACTTGTCTGTAGTTTCACACATTTACATTAGTAACTTTTCTCAACGATAGGCAGATCAGTGTATTATACATAATCAGTTTGCTTCAGTGTACTACCCTGGATTTAGCTGTTCCCATAGTAATTTTTTTCCACTTCCCCTAATCACTTCCATGTAGATTTTATGCAACTGGCATTGGTGCAACAAATATCTGTTGTCGGCACAGATTCCCATGGTGAGACACCACTTCACTCTGTTAGAGATTCCATTTGTGGCAACTTCTACTGGACTGTTATGCTACTGGTATCATTTGTCTTCAAAATATGAACAAGTTGCAAGAACATATGATAGGCATGTTGCTGCCTAGCTTATTTAACTTGTCTGAGTTGACATATATTGTTAAGTGAAGCATTCTGAATTGAGAGTCAGTCATATCTTTCCTCATTTAACCCTCTTAAGTTGACTCATAGAATGATGCAAATTTTTTTTAACCTAGCACACACACAGCCTTTTTTGAGGTCTATTGGTGCAGACTTGTATCAATTGTCTCATGGAGTGAGTGGCATGTTACTTGACATGAGGGATATAAGGTAGGTGCTTCCAGTCACTGGGTCAAATAGACCATTCCTAGCATTGGTTCTAACTAGCTACAATTATAAGTACACCACTATAATACTTGGGGATTTTAAATTGACTAGTGTCCACATATTTGTTAATAGTTTTCCATTTAGTTGTGGAAAATATCAACTTGTCACATCAGCGATCAGTAATAGTACTAGTGGTTGTATATAGTTGGTGTTTGTTTACAGAGTTACATAAAGTGTTTGTATTGATTAGGTACTCTGCACATAGGATATAAGCTGTAACTTACTAGCTCCCAATAGGAGTGGATATGCAGAGCAGATGTGAATGATGATTTATCCCACTATTGCTTGGCCAGACAGCCAATGGATTACATTTATAATCTCTGTTAGACCGAACTGATAATGAACTTGTGTTAGTGTATAAATATTGCATGTCATTTAAACTGGAGGTAGCTTAAATGAAGGTCATCTAAAAGCAAAGGCCCCTATCTATTTAATATATTTTATTTTCCTTTAAGAACGTACTAAGTATGCAATCAGTTGTGAGGGACTTGGGCACCCAGGTTGATAGCAACCTGACTTTTGACTACCACATTGCCTCCATTGTACGGAAGGCTTTCTACATGGTCCACCTCATAAATAAGGGTATTTCATGCAGGAACAAGGAGGTCATAAACATCCCCTGTACTCCTCCCTTATCAGACCCGTTATCAAGTACAGTGCCCCCTTCAGCATGTACCTTGCCAACCACATAAAGTAGCTGGAGAGACCACAGAGGTTCCCAACCAGGAAAATCCAGGGTCTCAAACACCTATCCTATACAGAAAGGCTAAACCCCCTGTCCCTCTTCTCAGTCTCATACAGACTGCTGAGAGGTGACCTGTGTCTGGCATACAAGGTGATTTCAGATCCAGCCTTGATGGAGTTGCTGCATATCCGTAAGACAAACTCCACTGTGGCAGCCTGCATGCAAGGCCTTAACCTGGTCTGTGACATTTAATAGAACTTGGTGGCAGGATAGATTAGTGTCCCAAAGACTCGCCCATCTGTGGAATAGACTCCCTTTCCATGTCAAATGGAGTACCTCTCTAGCCCTCTTTAAGAGGAACCTGGACTGGATGGGAAACCGAAAATGTACCCCTGGAGATCCCACCTGTGTCCCTGCTGGACAGGGGAAACCGATGCTGACTTTGAGGGAACATGGGTCAAATTCTTGGCTAGGCTTATAAGGGCCCCTGGGCCAATAGCCTAGCATCATTCTATGAACCTATAAGACGTATCAATTTCTAACCTAGTTATAAATATTTGATTACTTTGAAGTCCCAGCTGAGCTTGTCTGCAGTTTGTTCAGTTCATTCTTTTTTCAGCAACTTTTTCCTCCTCAAGGAAACACAAATCTGTTTGGTGGACATGCTCTATCAACAGGCTTTACAACAAAAGGAAGAAACTGTTGTCCAAGGGTAAAAAGGAACAAATTCCAAATTGAAAAAACACCCTCCTTAGCCTCAACAAGCAAATTAGATCACTAGTGAAAACCTGCAAGGCCAATTATGAATCGAAACTAGCCTGCAAAACAAAGGGGAAACCATAAAGTCTTCTTTAGTTACGTCAGGAACCAACATGGCAAAGCCCAGGTTTGTTCCAAATTAGTACTTAACAGTATCACTTGCACTGATCCTCTTGACTTGGCCAGTATGTTAGCAGATAGGTTCAGCACAAACTTCACCCCCTGCCCCCCCAAAGGCCCTTTTGACATCCCCGATACTTGTCCTGCACCTCATATCTCCTTAAATCAAGTGTTACAGGCCCTATCCAAGGCAAAGAACACGGCTTCCATGGGACCTGATAGTATCCCAGGATGTATTCTGCACCATCTCCAACAAAAAGTGGCTTCACCATTGAGCACCATATTCAACCACAGCCTAAGTACAGACTTCATTCCGGCAAAATGGAGAACTGCCTTTGTCATCCCCTTGCACAAAGGTGGTGTCACTACTGACCCTGGAAACTATCGCCCCATTAGCTTGACAAGTCTGATCTGTAAAGCTATGGAGCGTATTATGGATCGCATAAACAAGGACATAGGCAATCTCCAAGCACTTAACCCCACCCAGTTCGGCTTCATCAAGGGCAGATCTTGCCTGTTGAACCTGGTTGACTTCTTTGAGACTGTCACCAAGGCCCTGGATGAGGGAAAGTCTGTGCGTACAGCTTATCTTGACTAGTCAAGGCCTTTGACACAATCCCTGATTCGGGCATCATTGAAAAGCTAACACAACTTGGTTTAAATCCCTATCTCATCAGGTGGGTGGCCAATTGGCTCACAGACAGGACCTCAACGTCAAAATAGTGGAGTTCCCCAGTGATCTGTATTGGGAACCCCTACTGTTTGGCATCTATTTCTCAGAGGTCCAGGCAAAGACAAAAGGCCTGTGGCTGACCAAGTTTGTGGATGACTGTAAGTTGGGTGCTGTCATTGACTCCCCAAATGAAAACATACTGCAAGAGGGTATCACAGCAACTAATGACTGATGCCAAAGTCATGGCTTCAAGCTAAAGGCAAAAAGTGCATCATTATACCATTCAGCAAAGACACGACCCCTACCAATTACCGCATCAACAGCAACCCCCTAAGCACACAACCTGTGTTGTGAGACCTGGCCACTAAGGTTGATAACCTCACATTCGACCGTCATGTAGCGGCAGTGGTCAGAAAAGCCTTTTACTTGGTTCATCTCATAAGTAAAGGGATTGCATCCAGAAAAAAAGGTTTTTACCTCTCTATACTCCCCCTCATTAGACTAATAATTGAGTATAACGGCCCATTTGGGATGTACCTCTCCAAACATTTGCACCAACTGGAAAGGTCATTGAAATACCTCGCAAAGAGAATCCATGGCCTCCAACACTTGTTCTGTGCAGACACGGTCAAATCACCATCACTCAGTATCGTACAGATTGCTCAGGGGTGTTCTGTGTTTTGCCTAGAAGGCAATATCAGATCCTGTTCCTACTAGAGATACTCCATATCCGCAAGTCTGACTCGCACACTACCCACTCAAAAGACCTGAATCTAATGTAAGACATCAACAAAACTTGCTGGAGAGACAGGTTAGTCTCCCAGAGGCTGCCAAGTCTCTGGAATAGACTTCCCATACATGTCGAACAGAGCTCGTTGTTCACCCTCTTCAAGCGTAACCATGAGTGGATGGGAAGCCACAAGTTTGTCCCAGGGATTCTACCTGTGTCCCTCATTGACTGCGGCGACATGTGCTGACTGAGGTTTCTTTTGGGGATAAACTCTTGGCTAGATTTGTAAGGACCCAAGGGCCATTAGCCTAGTAACCTCCTATGAAGTACTAGATGTTCTTCTTGTTTCACTGTTGCAGTCATTACATTTGGTTTATCTGCCTGCAAGTAGCCCTCAGCCGGCCTGAATATCAGTCTTGGATCCCTGCGTCGGATGCTCTCTCTTCTTCCGTGACGTCGGGTCGTCAAGGGTATAAAACATGCAGCCAATGCCATTACCCCAGTCTTTCTTGCAATGCGGTGCCCGAAGCAGAAGCAGTTCGCAAGTGCCGGTCGGCCGACTCCTGAAATTTTCGTTTTCGAGTTTCAGAACTGAAGTCTTCAAAAAAAGCTAAGTACCCTGTTGGGGATCCTTTTTCTTGCTCTAAACTGATGTCAGTAAAAGTTAATTGTATTACCTGTGGAAAGCAAATAACCTCATAAAGATTTTCATTCATACTGCATTCCTTGCTTAGGCCCAGACCACGACATCCCTCACTGTCGGTTTTATGCCTTATTCAACCCCCGAACTATTCGTCGTCTGTTTATTTTTGCAGCAAATTATTTTGGTACTCTGTTTAACTATCCAGGAAAGGCTTTGGTAAGCCATCCAACTACCGACATTCCGAAAAAAACATAAAGATAAAGGCAGAAGACAGACCTCATAGGTCCAAAGCTGCCGACGATGCTTCTGTTAAGCTAGTCACCAGTTCATCGGTACTCAGTGAGGCGCTTTCGCAGCCCCTGATACCCGCTACTTCAGATTCACAGGCCTGTACTGAGACCCATTTGGAGTCTGATATGCCGCAAGATGCTTCTTCGGCTATGGAACCTGTGGATGTCTCTACCTTGGATGGGTCCAGAGCTGCTGTGCAGGCACCGGCTTCTGAGGATGTATTCAGGCCTACAGACTTGCATTTCAAACCAACGCCATCTTCTTTTTCAAGGCCTAAAACTCGACTCACACCTAGAAAACTGATGTCCAAACTACATGGTCAAGCCCATATGCCTAAAAAACAAATTATAAGAATGGCTGAAGACCTTATTATTTTAATAAGGGGAAGCCAGCCTTCTCCCTCTAAGAGACCTAGAAGTGATTTTCCTTCTGATCAGGATTCTGAAATTTCTGTTTCTTCTGATTACCAGGATTTGCCCTTATCTACCTATGAGGATTCTGATGCAGAGGATTCCATTCCCCTCTGCTTCCCCTCCAGATTTTTCCTTTGGTGAATCCTTGCACACTCTTAGGGAGCATTTCTGCTGTGAAAGCCAGGATTACTCTGACTCTAAAAAGAGGCTTAGGGAATTCTTACTCCTACCTCAACTCAGGCCTTTAGCTGTCCCTCCTGTTCTGGACATTGTAGATGATGCCTTCCTGGAATGTAGCCTGGCCCCAGACACTTTACCTCCAACTCCCAGGAAAATTGACAGTTATTAGAGTACCTGACTCTCGCAAGTTCCTTTTCAAGAATCCTACTGCGGATCCAGAGACCATTTCCCAAGGGCCTAAAGGCATTAAGGCTACTACTGCCAAAAGCCCTACCCCCTCTGACAGAGATTCCAGGGCCTTGGACAGATGGGGTAAAAAGGTATACACTTTAGCAACTTTGGCCATTAGGGCCTTAAACTGCCAGTTTTATATGTTAAAGTATCAGCAGCATATTATGAGACTACTTAAACAGAAAATTATGTTGATTCCTGACTATGCTGAAAATAAAGAATTACAGGATTTAATGCATTCTGCTGAACAAGTTGGTAAACATACTTTGTAATGTGGTTTTGAGACTCTAAAAGCATCTTGCAGGGCTGCTGTCACTTGGTTTGTACTAAGAAGGCATGCTTGGCTTAAGCAGCAAAATTTGCCAGATCAAGTTAAAGCTAAATTACTGGATGCTCCCTTAAACCAAGACCGCCTGTTTGGCAACAAATCCGAAGCAGTCCTTTAAAAGATGGAGGAAAAAGCTAACTCTATGCAAGCTGTTAAAGATTTCCTACAAGTACAGCCTCCCAGATTAGTAGGCATTGGCCTTCTAAGAATTGGTCCTTTCCTGTCTTTTCCAGGCCTTCAATCCAAACCCAGGAACAGCAGACCACCTAGGCTACAGTCTCAAGGTACTCGCAGGCCTAAGCAGTGTGGGGCTCCCACTTCCAAAGCTGGAAGTAGTGAGACACCCCCCTATGGAAAAATGTCACAATTACTTAACCTTAAACCTTCCAAGCCCTGCTCAACTGCTTGCTCCCTTAGGGGGAAAGATCGCCCTGCATGCAAAAAACTGGCAAAACTGTACCCAGGACAAATGGGTTTTAAATATAGTTGGCCAAGGATACAGGTTCCACTTTCATACCTTACCAACCCCAAACGGTTGGCCAGACCTACCCACAAATCAGTGGGCAGAGGCTCTGTAGCAGGCTGTCTCTCTTCTAAGTATCAGGGCTATTCAGCCTGTCCCAGCAGAAGAAAGGGAACAGGGTTTTTACTCAAGATTTTTCCTGGTACCCAGAAAAGACAGCTCATTCCATCCTATCCTGGACCTCTCTATTCTAAACACCTTTTTGGCAATCCCAAAATTCAAAATGCTAACACTTCAACAGCTGCCTCCTATGCTAGGCAAAGATGCCTGGTTGGCAACCTTAGACTTAAAGGAAGCTTACCTGCTTATTCCAGCAAGGGAATCTTGCAGGCAATACCTACACTTCAGAGCAGGCTCCATGCACTATCCATTCTCTGCACTTCCCTTTGGTTTATTTACTGCGCCCAGGGTATTCACAAAGTGCCTAGCTGCAGTCATTGCATTTTCCAGGCAAAGAAATATTCAAATATTACCCGTACCTGGACATTTGTCTAATTCATGCAGAAAGCCAGGATATGCTACTAAAAAATCTGGCATTTGTAAAGACACTTCTAAACTCACTGGGGTACACTATAAACAAAAAGAAATCTCATCTAGTACCCTGCCAACAAATTGTATTCCTGGGAGCAAGCTTGAACACAACTTCCCAGATGGCTTACCAAACGCCAGAGAAACAAGTTTGACAGCCTACTTCAAACTACTGGCCACAAAGGCCCAGCTGTCTGCAAGGGAAATCCTGCAAGTCCTGGGGTTCATGGCCTCTTGCAGTCTACCAATTCCATATGCAAGACTGCATATGAGGAAGCTACAATGGTATCTAAAAAGACTATGGTGTCAACATTCTCAGGACCTGGAATCAATGATTCCTATCATTCCTTGTATAAAGACAGAGTTCCTTTGGTGGGCAGAGGCCTGCTGCCACAACAAGGGGCTCCCATTCACTCTACCCCCTGCTGCCTAAACCCTAACAACAGACGAATCAGACTGTGCATGGGGGAGGGGGCTCACTTGGCAGGGCTGTGCATTCAGGGCAAATGGAACCCAAGTCAAATGCACCTGCATATCATTCAAAAAGAAATGTTAGATGTACAGAATTCCCTGACAGCCTTCAAGGACCACATTCTTCCAGGACAATTATTGGTAAAGAGAGAGACAGCACCACTGTTATGTGGTACATAAACAAGCAGGGGGCCCCACTCATACCCTCTCTGCAGACTACTCTGTGAAACACAGCCTCGAGCTACCAAGTGCACCTGTAAGCTCAATTCCTGCCAGGCAAGCTAAATTCACTGCCGGACGACCTAAGCAGAAATCTCATGGACCCACACAAGTGGAAACTGGAACCAAAGATATTCAACCTTTTGAGAAACAAATGGGGGGATCCAGAGATAGACCTGTTTGCCTCCCCTCAGAACTAACAATTGGACAAATTCTGCACAAGGACATCCCACAGTCAAACTTGGAAAGTGGATGGCCCTGTCCTTCACCTGGGAAAGCCCCTCAGTTTATGCCTTTCCCTCTCTGCCTCTCCTCTCGAAAGTTCTGCTAAAGATCAAACAGGACAAACCAAGGACAATACTGATTGCACCAGACTGGCCACTCAAGCACTCGTACCCCCCCCCTTGTGCAGTATGCCACTGCTGGAACCATGGCACCTGCCTCAGACCCCCTTCCCTGCTGTCCCAGCAGGAGGGCCATATTCTGCACCAAACCCTGAACCTTGCAGCCTGGCTAATTCCTTGAGCTCTCCAATAGCATCCCACAGTAAGTAGGTGCTATATGTCATTCTGGAGGCAAGGAGGCCTAGTACTAGAAAATCCTATGCTGAAAAATGTAAAAGATACTGTTCCTGGAGCCAGACTCAGGAGATGGGCACAACAGTGCCCAGTTTACCGCATATTATTCAGTACTTAACAGAGATGCTCCACAAGGGCCTTTACTTCTCGGCAATTAAAATCCATGCCTCTGAAATTTCAGCACTTTATAATACTGAACCCACCCCTCTTCTCTCACCCCCTGCTAAAGCAATTCCTCAGAGGGGCCAAAAATTTAAGACCACCCAGGAGAGCCCCTACTCCAGCCTGGGACCTTAACTTGTATTGGAAAAGCTCACTCTACCTACTTTTGAGCCAGCTGCAACTGTAGAGTTGGAATTCCTTTCTTGGAAAACAGCCTTCCTTCTAGCCATCACTTCAGCAAGAAGAGTGTCTGAATTGCAGGCCCTCATGGCATTGGAGCCCTTCATCATCTTCCATGCAAACAGGGTGTCCCTCAGGGCCAATCCTTTTATGCACAAGGTGGTGTCTAGTGTGGCCCTTAATCAGTCCATTCATTTGCCTACTTTGTTCCCTAGTCCACAGAACAAAGGAGAACGAATACTGCACTCTTTGGACGTGCACAGACAACTTAGATTTTATTTGGACAGGACTAACCCTCTCAGAAAATCTGAACAGCTGCTAGTTGGCTTTGCTGCAGGGGCTGAAGGGAAGGCCGTTTTAATGCAAACAATTTCTAAGTTGATAATAGCCCATTGCATTCATTTCTGCTATAAGCACCATGGAAAACCTACCCCACAGGGGATATCACCACATTCCACCAGAGCTGCTTCTACCTCTACAGCTTTTCTCAGAGGTGTCCCTACCAGGGACATCCTAGAAGCTGCTACCTGGAGCTCTGTACATATATTCACCAAGCATTACCTCATGCCTATTTTTTCTAAATCCAGAGCTGGTTTTGCCACTGCAGTCTTGCTGGTCCTAATGCTCTGTTACTTCCTCCTCCCTTCCTTAGCTTTGGGAATCAACCCAAATGTAATGACTGCAACAGTGAAAACACGAAGAACATAGTACAGTTGTGTACATTCAACGTAAATGTAGATGTTTGAGTGTATTCACTGTTGCAGTCCTGGTTACTCTCCCTCCAGCCCCCTGACTTCTCTTAGCTATACTTCTTTAGTGTTTTTTATGCTTTCTGCTGTATTTGCGTTTTGTTGGAGGTGCAACCTAACATATAATTGCTTCCCATTATGGGGGCACCTGACATCTGGGGCAAGAAAAACTGATGTAATTGCATCGGCTGCATATTTTATACCCCTGATGACCTGAAATAATTGAAGAGACAGCATCTGACGCAGGGATCCAAGACTTTGATATTCAGACTGGCTGAGGGGCTACCTGCAGGCAGATAACCCAAATGCAGTGACTGCAAGAGTGAATACACTCAAACATCTACATTTATGGTAAGTGTACGCAACTGTACTTTACCCATGTGGTGCAGTGGCACAGCAGATAGGGTAGCACAGTGGCGCAGCAGATAGTGTTTCCACCTCATAACAAGCGGTACCCCCATTTAATTTTTCACCTGGGGTGCTTTATTTAGGGAGTCTTGTGTTTGTATGGATTTTTGTCTCAGTGCTGTGGTGGTCTCACGCATTCCAAAGATGGGTAATAGGCGGATATTACACACTGAATTGGCCACAGATGTGAATTTGTGTGTGCATGTGGGATATGGAACAATAACTACGGCAGGGCTAGCCACCAGGTGGTGTAAACCATGGCTGTAGATTATCACTTTTGAAGTGACACCCTGACCTCATATCAAAAATGGAAAGGGGGGGGGGTGAGTGGCTGGATGGATATACATTTATGTGTAGAACATACATGCATTTATATATGGGTTTATGGCAGTTGACCAAATTGATTGTGGTGTAATAGGAAGAAAACATTTACTAAAGCCAAACTTAAAAGGAAAAATATTGCAAAAAGAAAATGCATGAGAAAAATCCTACCACCCCATTTTTCTAAGGTAAGGTGCAGGAGTTAGAGTTAGCTCACCTTACTAAGGTGGTGCCTTTACCCTATGTCTTACCTTATTTAAAAAAAATCCATCACATTGCCACTGCACAAGACAGTCCTACAGTAAAAGACATACATACATATACACACACAGCTGTAAATCTATTCCCTTATGTAGCCTTAAACCACACATTCACTCCTACCCCTAATGCAAAAAGTTTTGGTATTTCCAAAAGTTTCAACATTAACTTCAAAAGCCTACACTTGCCTTACAAGTTTCCTCCATTTGACATCTGCACCACCTTTGGCAAGTCTCTGATAGGTGGTACACTCTACTAGTTTTATACATGCAGACTTATTTTGAAGGAGACCTTCAACCACATATTGTGTTTCTGTGTTTTAGATGCGTGTATAGCGATAGAGTGAAAGAAAATGTCGAAAATGTCTAAAATTAGTACACAGTATGCTTATGTAAGGGAGTGATATATGTATATATATATGTATATATGTGTATATATACACACTTTTATTTCTTCTCCTAGGAACTGATAGATGACTTCATTTTTCCAGCATCAAGTGTGTATTTGCAGTATAAGAAGACTGGAGAATTACCTTCTGAGCAAGCAATACCAGTCTGCAGTTCTCCTTCCACTATCAATGCTGGTTTTGAGCTTCTGGTGGCGTTAGCTGTGGGCTGTGTTCGAAACCTAAAGCAGATTGTAGACACCTTGACTGATATGTATTATACAGGTATGTTAGTTCGTATGTTGCATTTTTGGAATGGTGATGTAAGCAGTCTGGTGTCCTGTTAAAGATCTGTAGAGACTTCAGATGTAATTGCAAGTAATGTACAAATGACAGATTACATGTTTTTATAACTTAAAGCTGTGATCCCAGAATGAACTTTTCCGTAATCTAAAACCAATCTCTGCATCTGAAATATTTTTTATTTTGCCATTTTAACAGGATCCTCTTTGAGCTTTCAAAATCACAAGCCCAAATTGAGAAACCCCTTGCAGACATTGTTTGAAACCCACGTCTGGAGTACACATGTACTTGTAACACATACCTCAAATCTCTGAGGTTTGCTGGGGAATGAATTGAGGTGAAAAAAATGACAGTGTGTTGGGGGAGGGGAGACCCACTACACCTCACTTTGATTGCCTTTCCAAAGTCAGTTCGTCATTGGGAAAGAGCCATCAGCTCATTCTGCAGGAGGCATTTAATGCTGAAGAATGTCAAATGCTATCCACTCGAGCATGAACAAACTTCCTGTACGAGTGGACAGCAACATGTAAGGAGATACTGCCATGAGCTGTAATCCTTGAGCAATAGTGATATATGATCACTCTTACTGAGCAAGTACATGCAAGTCTTTTTTTTTTTTTTCTTTCTTTCTTTTTTTTTTACAGTTAGTCTTAAATTTATTGGATCATATGCTTGAAAATGGAATGTATTCTTTTTCATGTGTATTTGAGCTATCTGAATTTTGATGCATCTTACTTTGACAGGGTCACTGCAGTAGTTTACATTTATAAATTTTATTTTTATTTATTTTATTTTACTTTTGTTGACCGGGATAGTCCAACTGGAGTAATGTCCATTTTCAGCGGAGGCCCGGGAAGAAAAGCTCCAAGACAAACAACAAGTTTGACAGTATTAATAAAAGGGACAATCAGACACATAAATATTGAATTATACAAAGATAGAGGATCGATTCATTGGTTGGTTAAGTTACATAGAGAAGGTGGCTTACTACAATCATTCATAAAACAAAATAACAGAGTAGAGATTAAGTTAGGCAGACTTGTTACAGTGGCAAAGCCATTTTAACGCCAGATGTTTAAGTTTGATTTTAAATTCAGTTAGAGAGGGGAGCAGCGTTATATCAGCTGGTAGTAAGTTCCAGGTTCTACCAACAGTGTTAGCAAAGAGGGAGTCACCAGCTGTATTGCAGATTTTAATGGATTGAATTAGTAGTTTGTTTGAGGATCTTAGATTTCTGGCATTGCCATAGGGGGTGATGATATTTTTAGGGTAGGTGTGTAATCAGGATGTAGAAGGATTTCCTTGGCCAAAACCATAAGGTTGAACCTGAAGAAGGTTAGGAATAGATTTTCTATGCATTTTGTCAAATTGCTTTTCAGACTTTTTAGAAATAGTATTCACACAAGCATGGTACCTCCTTTGGTCTTGCCAGCATTTTAGTGTTTTCATTGAAGGACGTGTTTGTCCCCTCCTAGTGCCCTGTATTTCTTTTCCTCTCTGTAGTGTTTAAATCTCTCTTGAAAAAGAATTCTTCAAGAGTCTCCAAAGTCTGGGTTTTACTCACTGGTGTTTTTAATAGGTTCATAGGGAAGTACTAGCATAGCTGCCCTTGCAAGCCATTTTAAACCTAGCCATTTTCCCTTTTTGTGCTCAAAATAACCTATCCCTTTTGGTTATAGACTAGTCTTAACCATCCAGTTGTTAATTATATATTACCCTAATGAGAAAACTGGGATCATAACCATGTATAATTTGATAATTGTTTGTGCAAGCTTTTCTGGGGGGTGGTCTTCCACTGATAGACTTGATTATATCACAGAAAAAATCTGCCAGTTGGGATAGTTTTCTTTTGGGGTTTCCTTGGAAAAGTACTGGGCCTTAAATACATTCCACATGCCTTGTAAAACTTTTTTTTCCTGATTGCCTTCCTTTCCACCTCTATAATCTCATGAGTTGTGCATAAGACCTTTCTTGTTTTTGCCTGGAAAGCCTCAGGCTGAAAACTTGCATCTTCTCAACTTGAAACAGACTGCCTCTCAAGAGATGTACTCTGCAGCCCCCAAGTGAGTAGGACTTTGGAGTAAGTGGTCTTCTGTATCCAAGTAAAATAGATTTTCCTATCCCTTTTTCTCTTAGAGCAGTAATCTCCAACAGAAGGTCATGAACCTTAGATTCTTCAGAATGGAGCTCATTGTGGGGGTGTAGCTTATGTCTCCACTAAGGTGCACATCTCGGTCATTGTTGCCCAGCTTTCAGTTTTCCATCCCAAGCAGGAAATCAGCAGGGAATGACTTCCGTGCAGTGTGGATATTTACAGATCTCTGATACATTATGGACAAATGAATCATCCTGTTAAGTAGTCTGACTAGTTGCAGATACTTTTCTTGATGGGGAAATGGGACCCATTGAATGCGTTTTGTGTTATTCTCTGGTAATAGGTACAGAAAAAAGTATGAGGAGCATAGTACTTCTTGTGTAGTAGCAACAGTTACACCTGCAGCCTTCTTTAAAAATGTATGTGCATAAAATGTCTGTAAGGCTATCATATGATGTAATACATACACACATCCTTGAAACCTTCAATCTTGCTGCTAATTCGAGGCCCTCTCGCTGATAAGATGAAGGGGTCCGGGTTTGTCTTTGGCTGCCCCTAGAAACAGAGATAGCCAAGCTGATGCAAAGCTCCAGCTAGGCATTTAGAAAGGCTGTCATATTTTTCCCAATCCATGAGTACAGAAGGGCTGTGCAAGAACCTGGAGGACCTAACAGAGTGGAGGAATTAGGACAGCTCCTACTCCAGGAAGAAACTTCTCATTCTCAGAGCTAAGTCAGACAACCTTGATAGATTGGGCCATGCAGATCCTAATGGGGGCTGAATTAGTGGCATCTGGCAAATCTCGCCTAGACATCTGGTCCCTCAAGTTTAACTGCAAGGTTTCTTTATTTCCTGTAATGGCCAAAGACCCAGCTTTATCTTCCAAGACTGGTTCAGTTATTAGCAGCATCCCAGAGGCTGTTTGCTATGAAAGCATGTAAAAACAAATGGCAGAAGGCTTCTTGTTTGGCATCATACTGAAAAGCAACTTCACCACAGTGCTCCATACAATAAGGGACATAAATAGTGAAGTGCCACCTTATAAAATAACTGTAAAATTGTATAAACCTCCCACAGAGGTGTATGTCAACAAAGAGCAGGAAGGGAAAGTCAGTAGGGAAAGGAGGAAAGCAAAAAAAAAAGCCACTTGTGGCAGAAACATGAGGGCAGAAGCCAGTCATATTGGAAGCAATATGGTACAAACTGCTGGAGATGAAACATTCCCTACAAGAAAACCTTTCCAAAACAAGAAAAAAGGAGGAACGATGTGATAGATGAAGCGAATGAGTATGCAATGGTGTTGATGTATTTTATGGTGGAAAATGAAGAATTAACTATTCACACTTGGCCAGAGTGGCATTTCACACCACCTGACACCTTAAAGAGTTCCTACCTGGACAGCTTCCACCTGAGCTAAAATTCTGAGAATGCAATTTTGCTACCAACCTGTAAACAAATGTCTGCATCTCAAAAGCTATGAGATACAAAGTTAAAATATGAAAGTTACTCATCACACACACCTCTTCATCATGGTCATATTAGTATGTCAGCCAGACATGACAGTAATTTTATATTGAACAAATAAATTGATATGTAAACAAACTCTTACAGTTGTGCAAATATTAATGTGTCTCTAGCCATAGTAGATAGACCCCAACTATGTGTGCCATTCATTTCTGCAAAGGAGATTTATAGATCTGAAGTAGTTGACTTCATTTGATCAGCAACCTGTGGGTATCGGATCCAACCTCGGATCCGAGCCTGCAGCTTTCCAAGCTAAAATATCCGAGCTCTCAGCTCCTCCCCCTTACCCATAATACCCTGCTACCTCCCTCCAGTCCTCAGATCTCGTTTGCCGTGGCTTCTGACAGCTTAAGTGACAAGCTCTTGGCGTTGGTGAGCGTATTTAAAACTATTTAAAACCTTTTTTCTTAAAGTTTTTTTGGTGTGTGTGAGTCTAGTAGGCCCTTAGTTTTCTGTATCTGTATTTTTTGGATTTTTTTTTGTGGTAATTATTGTAAATTTTAGTTTTTTCCCTCCCCTTTCTTGTGTGTGTGGGCGCGTTTCAACGTGTGATGGCTGAGGGGCCTAAGGCCATTTTTTCTAAATGCACTGAGTGTGGTCGTAAGCTGTCCCCAGCAGATGGCCACATTCAGTGCATTCTCTGCCTAGGGGTGGCCCACTTGTCTTCGGGCTGCCAAGTGTGCACAGCCTTTAACCCCCAGGCTGTGAGGGATAGGAGGAATAAGTTAATCCTGGCGGGACTCTTGCCCGCGGATTCTTCTTCCTCCTTTCCCTCGGCGGCACCAGTCGCAGTTGCGGCTGTCCAACCTTCAGCTCCCCCTCCCCTGGCAGGGACTCAACCTCCCTCTGTGTCCCAGGGAGAGGGGGACACTTCTAGCAAAGAGAAAAGGCATAGGGAGAAGGACTGGCATAAGAGCCACAAGCAGTGGGCAGAATCTCACCCCTCTGCTCCACCTGCTAAATTAGTTAGCTCTCCCAGGAGGGTCTCTGATTCTTCCCCCTCTCGGCTCCATTCTCCCCGCTTTTCTCCGGAGTCGGAGGAGGAGTCCCGGTCTCCCTCGAGGTCATCTAGGTGGCCTTCCTGGCCCGCCTCGACAACCTCTTCAAGGTCTACTCTGAGTATGTCTGATGCTGATATGGACCGGATAATGCGTCTATTCCTGCAGGCCCAAATGCAGATGGGGTGCTCGTGTCTCCACCCCCTCCAGGGGGGAGCACGGCCCCTTTCTTTACCCCAATTGCTCCTTCTCCGATTCACTATCGGGTTTCGGAGTCTTTGGATCTGAGCCGTCTCGGAGCCGGGGAGTCTGCGCCGACAGTGGTGGCTACTTCGCCAACCATACCCTCGAGCGTGTCAGATCCGACCTCTCGGGCCGAGAGACAAGCTTTGGATCCGCAGGGGTCAGTGTGTGTCTTCTGCTCCGTTTTGGTCGGCGCACACTACCCTTTCAGGTCCGATCGCGTCGGCTCCGACATCGGTTCTCACATCTGAGCCGAGGGGGCTACTCTCGGAGCAGGGGAGAGTGGCTCGCCCTTGACTTTTGATGTGGTGGAGAGGGTGCTGTCGAGGAATTCCAGGTCCACGGTCCGGGCTGCGGATCCACCCCTCACTCGCACGCATTTGAGCCTGTCTTCCATCGTCTGGCCCCAGGGACAGCCTGCGCCGATGCTCCAGTTGGTTTCCGTAGGGGAACAGGACCCCGTTGGTGAGGCCTCCTCGGACAGTCCCGCCGAGGAGGTCCCTCACAAACGAAAGTGCAAGAGGAGGCACTTGGGACTCCCCCGAGTCCCTCACGGAGGACACGGACTTAGAGGAAGGGGAAGGTTCCCCAAGGTCACCCCCTGAAGACATCTCCTTTGGGGACATTATGGAAATGCTGCGTATTAGAGGGGGGGTGGTCAGCCAGAAAACCTTCCTCGGATGAGTCTGTGTTTCTGGAGGCATTCGACGCAGGCCCATCTACCTCTTGGGTGTCCCCCCGGCTGATCCCCTGGTAAACTTGATTATTACCAGGGCTTGGAAGGAGCCAGACACTGTGGAGCCAATCCCTAGAAGACAGAGCAAGATACTTAGTCTTCCCCCTGACAAACCGGCATGGAATAAAGGTTCCCCAGTAGATCCCATGATGGTGGCGGCAGCCACTAAGAAGGAACTAGCGCAAGAAAGTTCCTCGGTCCATCCTCCTGATAAGGAGTCTCGGACAATGGACCATATTGGAAAGCGGATGTTTGCTTCAGCCACCTTTTCTATAAGGGCACTGAATTATCTGGCACACATCATTAGACTCCAGCGGGATCTGATAAAAGAATATGCTGGAGCTCCACCAGAGTCCATGGCGGCCGAGGACAAAAGGACTTTCTCTGCTCGCATGGCCACTCTAAAGTCAATTTCTAACACTTCCATGTGGCTTCTCTCCTATGCCACGGAGGGAGCGGCTAGAGCCAGCGGGGCAGGGGTCACCTTGCGGCACCACGCCTGGCTTCGCCTTTGCGGAACCCTTCAAGGCGTCCTTTGCGAGTGCTCCCTTTGATGGTTCTACGCTATTTGGCAAAACCGTCCGCGACACATTGCTTCAGAGCGAGAAAGACAGGAAGAAGCTGTCTGCCATCGGGATCTGCTTCTCGAATCCTCAAAGGTCCTTCTCAAGGAACCAGAGAGGACAAAAGAAGATGTGGTTCCGGAAGTCCCAGCAGTCCCATCTCACGCCGGACCATTCATCCGTCAGAGGCAGAGGAGGACAAGATGGACGCCGGCCCAGAGGCAGAGTGAGGGGCCAAAGAAATTGGGGTCCAGAGAACCCTTCTCAGACCAATCCGCGCAGCATCCCTGAGGGCTTGCCCGGCTGTCCTTCTCTGGAGGCAGTCGGGGGGCGGTTTTCGGAGCACCTATGAAGTTGGGAGTCCATTACGACAGATCGTTGGGTGCTCTGAATAATATCCAGGGGGTACACTATCCCCTTTCTGAATCTTCCCCCACTAACAAAGGGCCTTCCCGATGTCCCACCCAATCAGAGGGAGGCTGCGGCTTCAGAAATAAAGAAGTTGCTAGAAAAAAGGGCCATCCAGCACGTCCCCCCAGAGCAATCCGGGTTAGGCAATTACTCCAGGTTCTTTTTGGTGCCAAAAAAGACGGAGGACTTAAGGCCAATTCTCGACCTGTCAGCTCTAAATTTGTTCATTGCCAAAGAGAAATTCCGGATGGTCACTCTGAAGTCTATTCTCCCTCTTCTACAGGAGAACAACTGGATGTGCTCCATAGACCTCAAGGATGCGTACTACCACATTCTCATGGACAGACGGTTTCTCCGCTTTTGATTAGGAGCCAGTCATTTTCAGTTCAGGGTTCTCTCGTTCGGCCTCACCACACCCCCCAGGGTGTTCACCAAGGTCATGGCAGTTGTAGCAGCCCACCTGAGACTTCAGGGAATTCAGGTCTTTCCATACCTAGACGACTGGCTCCTCACCGCCCCCACCAGGCATCTGCTCTGCTCCGCTAGGGATTATTCCTTATCCTTGGCCCAGCATCTAGGCATTACCATAAATTTTCAAAAGTTGTCTCTTCATCCTGTGCAAGTTCTGGATTTCATAGGGGCCAGGATAAATACGCTACAGTCCAAAGCCTTTCTGACAGCAGACAGGTTGCACAACTTGTCACTCCATGTAATAGCACATGTTAAGTTGTCAATCTCTCCTTCATTCTTGCTGGATGGGTTCGGAGCCACACCTCGGCTCCGACTCGGCCAAATACTAAAGCTCGAGAGCTATTTTTACCGGCTCGAGGCCATCCTATGTCCCATAATGCTAGGCGAAATATACCCAGATCTCATTTGCCGCTTAACTACGAGGTTGCGTTTTCACTGGCTCCAGGTCGTATATTTTTATTAATAACTTTTGAGGTAGTTTTAGTCAGTCTTTTATCCTTTTTTGTCTCTTTAGTGTTGGTGTAGTTAGCGACTAGTCTTTTCCCCTTCTTTTAGTTGCTAATCTCCCTTTTTCTCTACCCTTAAGGTGGTTGGGCCTCTGACCCTCCCCTTGTAGTACAGTTTCCCCCTGTTTTGTGTGTGTGTGTGTGTGTGTGTGTGTGTGTGTGTGTGTGTGTGTGTAATTCTGTCCCTCTACTTGGTGTAGTTACTCTTTTATACAAATTATTATAATTTAGAGTATTGTGTGTTTGTTTTTACAGTATGTCTAAGGATACTAAGGTATCGGGTTTCAAGAAGTGTGACTCGTGCTGTCAGAAGATGTCTCTGACAGACGGTCACACTTCTTGTGTGTATTGTTTGGGCCCTCTGCACCTGCAGGACTCTTGTTCAATCTGCCACGCTTTTAGCCCTAGATTCCTGCAGGAGCGCAGAAACAAACTCATACTTAGAGGCTTGTTAAAGCCTGAAGATTCCCCGGCTAAGACCATGGCTGGGAAAGCTTCAAAGCCCGCCAAATCGTCTGCTCCATGTTTGGAGCTGGTGCCGAGCGGTGCTCTTGCTGCCTCGTCTGTTCCGGCCGGAACCAAGGCATCTAGACCTCAGTCGCCTCCGACTTCAGTGTCGGAGCCATCCCCGAGCAGAAAGCGCTCTAGGTCTCCGTCTCTCGAGTCGGTTAGATCGGCTCCGAAGTCTCCACTCTTGTCGGAGCAGAGCCATAGATCTGATTCCTCTAGGTCTTCCAGGCTTTTGGACCATGACCTCGAGAGGGTAGTCAGCCGGCATTTAAAGTCGCAGGCACTGGCCCAGTTGCTACATAGCCCGTCTCAACAGACAGGGGGCTACCCCTACACCCGCTCAAGTTCCTCCTCCAACTACCCTGCTGAGTTCAGAGCCGGAGGTTGTCAAGGGTTAGTACTGTGGGGGCGTCTGAACCGATCCCCCTTTTGTCGATTCCTTCGTCTGCTCCGATCCCGTCCTTGGCTCCGTACTTGGAGGGATCCGGGCGCCGAGACTCCCTCGTCGGCTCCGAGGGGGCGAGTGGCATCGGACCCTTGTCCAACCCCGCTCTCCCTCTCGGAACCTCGGAGCAGGTGAGTTCGGCCCCGACATCGGCCTTGGAGCCGTCCCTCTCGGTGCTGGGGGAATTCTCATCTCCTTGGAGTTGGGTCCTTCTTCCCTGCCTGACAGGGGTGCCTTTGAGGTGATGAGGAGCATGCTGGCTCCTATACCGGCACCACGGTCGACCTCCTCGGCCTCTCCCTCCACGGTGCCTGCTTCGACCCCTGCCTACCCTCCTGACCCCAAGCGAGGAGAACCAATGCTCCAGGCTGCCCCATTGGGCATTTCTTCCTCTTCCGAGGCCTCCCCTGACCCTGCGGGGGCACCCCCTTGGAAGAGGACATGTAAGAGGAAACATGTTGACTCTCCTGAGTCAGTGACATCTGACACCAACCTGGATGATTCGGAAGGGTCCCCAAGGTCCCCCTCTGAGGATGTCTCCTTCTCTGACATCTTAGAGATCCTCAAATAGAGGGGGGACTGGTGTGCCCTCAACCCATCTGAGGATGAGTCTGTGTACCTGGATGCCTTCGGTTCTCGCCCTTCCACCTCCTGGGTGTCCCCTTTCGACCCACTTATGGAAGTAGTGGCTCGGAAGGCGTGGACTGCTCCGCATACTATGTAACCAACTCCCCGGAGGCCCACAAAATTTATTACTGCTTCCTCAGATAAGCAGTTTCTTTCCAAGGGTGTCCCCGTGGATGCCATGGTGGTGGCAGCAGCCACTAAGAAGGAGTTGGCTGACCTTTCAGTACCTGTCCATTCTCCTAATAAGGAATCTAGGACGATGGATAGGTATGGCAAGTGGATGTTTTCCTCAGCGACCTTTGCTATGCGGTTGCTGAATTATTTATGCCATTTCACCCGAATTCAGAGGGACCTTCTCAAGGAAATGGGTGAAACATTGCAGGACCCAACAGCTGTGGGGTCTCAGGAAAAGATCAACTTCCAGCTAGGGACCCTGAACTCTATCGTCAACTCTTCCATGCGGCTCATCTCTTATGCAGCCGATGGAGTGAGTAGAGCCGCAGGTACGGGTGTTGCTCTAAGGAGACACGCCTGGATGCGGCTCTGCAATTTTGGTGACCCCTTCAAGGCGTCATTCACAAACACCCCCTTTAATGGTTCTGCTCTTTTTGGACCTCAAGTGAAGGATACCTTAATCAGGTGCGAACAAGAAGGCAAGACTCTCTCTGCCGTGTGAGTCCTTTTTTCTGCCCCTTCTAGACAGTATCCTAAGGGTCAAAAGGGCGGGAAAATGTGGTTCCGCAAACCTCAGGGAGTTCTGCCGGACGCACGTGGTGAGCTTCCCTCTAGAGGCAGAGGAGGGAACAATAACAGACGCCGCCCTTGGGGCAGGGTGGGTCCGCAGAATCAGGGTAGCAGAGAATCTTTCTCTGACAAACCTTTTCAGCACCCCTTCGGAGGCAGTCAGGGGAAGACTTTCGCTGTACCCAGAAGCCTGGTCCTCCCTTACGCAGGACAGATGGGTACGTTCGATCATATCCGAGGGCTACAAAATCCCATTTATCCACACCCCACATCAACCAAAAAGGGCCTCTTCCAGACGTTCCACCCGGTCTGAGAGGCCAAGCAGCACTAGAAATTTCAAAGCTGCTTTTTAAAAGAGCCATCCAACCAGTCCCGGCAGACCAACAAGGACCCGGAATCTACTCCAAATTCTTTTTGGTACCAAAAAAGACAGGGGACTGGAGACCTATTTTGGATCTCAGCAGACTGAACAAATCGGTTCAAAGAACAAAATTCTGGATGGTCACGCTACAGTCCATTCTTCCCTTTCTGGGTCAGGACAATTGGATGTGCTCTGTAGACCTTCAGGATGCGTACTACCATATCAAAATGAACAGGTGCTACAGGAGGTTTCTCCGCTTCCGGCTGGGAGCCAGTCACTACCAATTCAGAGCCCTGCCCTTTGGCCTCACCACAGCCCCCAGGGTGTTTACCAAATGCATGGCAGTGGTTGCGGCTCACTTGAGATGTCGAGGATTCCAGGTGTTTCCATATTTGGACGACTGGCTCCTTACTGCCACCACCAGGCATCAGCTTCTTCAAGCAAGGGATTACGCTGTACAAACCTGCAAAGCGCTAGGCATCTCTATAAATTTTGAAAAATCTGCCTTGTCGCCTTGTCAGCATGTTACCTTCATAGGCGCCATGTTAAACACTGTAGAGTTGTCAGCAAAACTTCCTACGCAAAGAGTATACGACATTCGCAGTCATGTTCAAGTCCTGCTACAAGAGGACAGGGTCCAAGCCAGGTTTGTACTGAAAACGCTTGGTCTGATGGCTGCAACAATCACCTTGCTCCCCCTAGCTCATTTTCATATGCGGATACTACAGTGGATGCTTTTTTCCCCAATGGTCCTTTAGGCAGCTTCCCATGTCACACAAGATTCTCATCACTCAGTCTTGGAAACGACACCTATCTTGGTGGATGGACTCACCCCAGGTGCTTCAAGGCAGACCGGTTGTTCTCCCCCCTCCGGTTGCCACCAGGGCAGGGCAGGAAAGTCCAGGGCACAAGGCACCCCTTAGAGTGCCACTTGCACATCAATGTCCTGGAGATGAGAGCGGTGCTATTGGCATTGCAGGCTCTCCAGAACTCTCTTCCCACTGGGACGATTGCAGTACAGACAGACGATATGTCTGTAGTATATGGTACATCAACAAACAGGGAGGAACCAGGTCCTACCCTCTTTCGTCGGGAAGCGCTCAGACTCCGGCAATGGGCGATCTCTTCTCAGCGGTTTCTGGTAGCAAAACACATTCCCGGGAAGTCCAATGTCATAGCAGACAGGCTGAGAAGGGACGTTCTCATGCCCTACGAGTGGTCTCTCAACCAACTAGTAGTGGACCAAATCTTCAGAAAGTGGGGTCAGCCTTGCTGCGACCTTTTTGCAACCCCTCAAAACAGCAAGTGTCAAGACTTCTTCACCCTCTTCTCTCTTCCGGGCCTCTCTCCCAGGGATGCTCTAGTCCACGATTGGCCCAGGGTCTCCTTTATGCTTTCCCCCCCCTTTCCCTTAGTCACTCTGTTAGTCCAGAAAGCAACTGCCTTGAGATCCAGGATGATCCTCATTGCCCCTTACTGGCCTCGACAAGTCTGGTTTCCGTTCCTACAACGTCATCTACTGGAGCAGCCCTGGCATCTGGACCCTGTGCCAGACCACCTGACCCATCAATCGGGCAGGCTGCACCAATCCCTGTCATCTCTCAACCTCACAGCTTGGTTGCTCCACTTCCAACCCTAGCCAGACTTCCCTTAATCTCTCCGTCAGTACGTTAGATTATCCTTGCCTCTCACAAGTCTAACACCAGAAAGACGTACGATAGTAAATGGAAACTTTTCTCTATTTGGGCAGAAAAGAACCAAGTTGATCCCTTTAATGCCCCTGTCCAAACAGTTTTCTAGCGGAACTCTTTCAAAAAGGTTCCTCTTCAGCCACTATCAAAGTCCAGTTGGCAGCTATTGCAAATTTCCATGTTGGCTTGTCAGAGTCTAGTATTATGTCCCACAAACTCTGCAAAGCCTTTCTGCAGGGTACCCTATTACTTAGGCCCCCAGTCAAAGACCCTCCTCCACCATGGGATCTAAATTTGGTACTGTCGTCTTTAATTCTGCCTCCTTTTGAGCCTGCTGCCTCCTGCTCGTTAAAATTTCTCTCGTGGAAAACACTTTTCTTGGTAGCTATTACCTCAGCCAGAAGGGTTTTGGAACTACAAGCACTTTCTGTGCGCCCCCCTTATCTTGTTTTTCACAAAGACAGAGTGGCTCTTAGGACAAATCCATCCTTCTTACCTAAGGTACTCAGAAAAAAATCTGAATCAGACCATTGATCTCCCAGTTTTCTTTTCAAATTGCACTGATAGAGCTGAGAGAAGATTACATTGTTTAGATGTCCATAGGCAATTATGTTTCTATCTGGATAGAACCAAGCCAACGAGAAAATCAGAGCAACTCTTATCTTACGCCGAAGGGAACCAGGGCCTTCCGGTTTCCAAAGTGACCTTGTCAAGATGGTGGACCTGTCTTATCTCTTTAACCTATCAATTGAGGCATAAGGAACTCCCTACCAAGCCTAGAGCTCACTGAACTAGAGCATTAGCTTCCTCAGTTGCTTTTCAAGCGAGATTACCTATGGATTCTATTTGTACAGTGGCCACATGGGCCTCTCCTCATACCTTCATCTCTCATTACAAACTGGATATTGCCTCCAGGAAATGGGGCTGATTTTGGTTCCACTGTACTGAAGAGCCTGTTCCATTGAGCCACCCAGAACTAAGGTGGTAGGGACACTGTCCCATCCAGCAAGAATGAAGGCGAGATTGACAGCTTAACATTAAGAAGTTATGTACTTAGCATAACGTTCCATGTTAGTTGTCTTCTTCTCGCCTTCTTGCTTGCGTCCCACCCTCCATCCCCCTAGCCTGGAAAAGACCTAGAATATTGGGTGATATTTTCCTTGTCACCAGGCTTATCCCTTCAGCTAGATCTCTTCTTCCCCTTTGGTAGCCCTGGTGACAAACAGGCTGTAGGGTTTATAGTTCTACTTAGTTCTTAGTGTTAGCTTTTTCTAGTGGTGGGACATGTCTGTCCATAGTGTTAGCTATCAAATGAGATCTGGGTATATTTCGCCTAGCATTATGGGACATAGGATGGCCTCGAGCCGGTAAAAATAGCTCTCGAGCTTTAGTATTTGGCCGATTCGGAGCAGAGGTTCGGCTCCGAACCCATCCAGCAAGAAAAAAGGCGAGAAGAAGACAACTAACATGGAACGTTATGGTAAGTACATAACTTCTTATTCTACAGTCCCCAGCCCCACCTGCAGAATTGGTCCTGAGAGCCCTGGGTTCCATGGCGGCAGCCATCAGCCTTTCACGTCTGGCACAATTACACACGAGAGTCCTTCAGTGGACTCTTCAAGTTCAATGGTCTCTCCTCCTTCACCCGTTGGATTCTCCCATTCCCCTAAGCAGGGTTTGTAGGAACTCCCTTCTTTGGTGGCTCCATTCCCGAGAGCTGCGGGAAGGGAGACCATTTGTGATGCCTCAACCCCAAGCCACGCTGACCACGGATGCTTCTCACCTCTGGTGGGGGGGCATTCCATGGGCAGAACCATCCAAGGCATGTGGACCCCGTTAGAGACCGTTCTGCATATCATTGTCCTGGGGATGAGGGCCTTCTTCCTCTGGGGACTATTGCAATTCAGACAGACAACATGGCAGTAGTCTGGTACATCAACAAACAGGGAGGAACCAGATCTTACCCTCTTTGTCGAGAGGCTATGAGAGTTTGGGAATGGGCGATTTCCACCAACCGCTTTCTGATAGCAACGCACATTCTGGGTCGGTCCAACATTCTAGCGGACAAGCTGAGTCGCTCGATCCTTACACCTTACGAGTGGTCTCTAAACCCATCAGTAGCGAATCAGATCTTCCTCAGATGGGGTCAACTTGCTGTGATCTTTTCGCTTCTCCTTCAAATGCAAAATGCAGCGAGTTTTTCGCTCTGATTTCCCCAACAAGGGAGAGCCTCAGAGACACTGTGGTTCATGCTTGGCCCCCCGGTCTTCTTTATGCTTATCCTCCTCTTCCGCTAATGACAACATTTCTGCAGAAAGCTCATTGGTTGGGGAGCAAAATAATCCTCATAGCCCCATTCTGGCTTCGCCAGATCTGGTTCCCTTACCTGCGGTCTCACAGCGTAGCTCCTCTTTGGCTCTTAGATCCTATTCCGGATCTGATCTCTCATCCTTCGGGATTACAACTTCCGAACCTGGATGACCTCAAGCTCACGGCTTGGTTGATCCAGTTCCACTGATCGCTAGGACTCCCGATATCTCGTCTCCCATAAAATCTATTCTGATGGCGCATAAACCTTTTACCAGGAAGATCTACAGAAGTAAATGGAAGCGTTTTTCCATCTGGGCCAAACATAGGGATTTAGACCCCTTTATTGCTCCCATTCCAACGGTTCTTGAATTCCTGTCCCATATTTTCTACCAAGGAGCCAGTGCTTCTACAGTCAAAGTCCAATTGGCAGCCATTTCCCATTTCCACATAGGGGATAACCTTTGTCCCTTAGCGTCCGCTAAGATATGCAAAACCTTTTTGAAAGGCACCTTTCTGTTGAGACGACCGGTCAAGAATGCGGTTCCCCCATGGGACCTAACCTTGGTTCTTCAGGCACTGACGGGCCCACCCTTTGAACCTGCAGCTTCAGTCGAGTTAAAATTCTTATTTTGGAAAATGGCCTTCCTGATTGCAATTACTTCAGCCAGAAGGATATCTGAACTTCAAGCCCTTTGTATGAAACCCCCGTATCTGGTCTTCCATAAGGGCAGAGTGTCTCTCAGGACTAACCCTTCATTCTTGCCTAAGGTGGCCTCCAAATCCAATATCAACCAAAACATTAACTTGCCTGTTTTCTTCCCCAGCTTTCAAAACAAAGGGGGAATACAGGTTGCACTTACTGGATGTGCACAGACAATTGCGTTTTTACTTGCAGCGGACAGAGGCTACTCGGAAATCGGATCAACTCTTCGTGTCTTTCGCTAAGCCATCTTTGGGAAAGCCTATTACGAAAGTTACCTTAGCGAGATGGATATCACACTGCATCGTACACGCTTATTTAGCTTCCGACCGGCCTGAACCCTTAGGGGTTCATGCCCACTCAAACCCGTTCTATGGCTACTTCTGCAGCATTCTGGTCAAAAGTTCCTCTAGATGACATCTGCTCAGCGGCTACTTGGTCCTCTTCTCATACCTTCATTTCTCATTAGAAGTTGGATCTGATATCCAGAGGTAGGGCAGCATTTGGCTCCGCAGTGCTCCAGAATATCCTTCCTTGAGGACCGTCCAAGGTTTTTGGTAGCTGGGGAAGACTGTCCCACAGGTTGCTGATCAAATGAAGTTAACTACTTCAGATTAAGAAGTTATGTACTCACCAGAACGTTCCATCTGAGTAGGTAACTTCATTTGTCAGCAACCGATTCCCCCCCTCCCCCTAGCCTGTTTCATGGTTTTTATCCATGATGGAATGGTTTCCTTTGTCATGCATCAGGTTAGTGTTCCTTTTTCGAGTGTCTTAGATTGTTGTTTTTTGTTGGTTGCATATTTAGCAAACTCGATCTGAGGACTGGAGGGGAGGCAATAGGGTATTATGGGTAAGAGGGAGGAGCTGAGAGCTCGGATCTTTTAGCTTGGAAAGCTGCTGGCTCGGATCCGAGGTCGGATCAGATACCCACAGGTTGCTGACAAATGAAGTTACCTACTCAGATGGAACGTTATGGTGAGTACATAACTTCTTAATTTCACTCCATTGTTGAGATGTTTGCATAATCATGAATGGTATGTATACTATTTTCATATTTAACTGGAAAAAGAGTGGTATTTGGACATCAACTATCAGTGCAAGTTTTTTTTTTTTTTCAGCACTGTGAAGTGCCATGTGAACACCTTCTGGTACAGGTTATTAGTATGATTATATACATTATATATTCACCATATTTCTGGAAAATAACTAACTTTTTGTAGTAATAAGTACCCCATTAGTCTGAGGGGCCTTTCATGAGCTGTATGTTAACTGTGCATGTGAACTTTCCATTTTACAACATGGCTAGGTGGACAGTGTCAGAGATTTACAGAAATATTTATGCAAATCTGCATATATTAATAGACAAGTGTAAATACTCACATAATAGGAAAATGCAGACAGCACATACGCTATATATATATATATATATATATATATATATATATATATATATGTACACATGGTTTACCACCATATTGTCGAGCACACAGTGCTTGAACCTGTATATGTCCGAAAGTAATTAGTGAATCCTGTCATACCAAATGGTCAGAATGTCACAAGAACACCGGATACGACATTTCCGACCACTCTACATCCAGAAACAAGTGTTAACATCGGTCAAAAAGGGGACGGGAGTTTGCAGTTCGCAACATCTGCGTTCGCAAATGTGGGATGTTGTCACACTCCTTTCGGACATTCGGGCTTGACCATATGGTGGTAAACATATATATATATATATATATATATATATATATATATATATATATATATATATATATATATATATATATATATATATATAAATACACATATACATATATATATATGTGTGTGTGTATGTATATATGTGCATTTATATATATATATATATATATATATATATATATATATATATATATATATATATATACACACACAACTTTTGCAACTTTATGCAGACTTTCATTTTATATGATAGTGTACCAGATAAACACTTTCTAGTCCATGTTATTACTGTAGTTTTTAATATACAACATATATTTATAATTTCTGCAGAATAACTCACATTGTCTCTGGTACTGAGTGTACTCCACTTGCCTGAAGCAACACTCCTGACTTCTAGGGTGACTGGGCATGTGAAGTGCTGTTCTGTAATGCGTGCCGTTGACAATACCAAAGATATTTATAGAAATATGATATTTATACATATCTGAATATTTATACAAGTTGTAAGTGTTTGTAAATTGGTAGTAGGCATACAAGCAGGGATAAGTGATAACTCTATAGCATTAAGTCTGCTTTCATTTGATATCACAAATTAGCATACACACACACATATATTCAGTTTATATGCTTGAAATCCCGAAATATCAAATTTCAGAATCCCGAGCCCATAAAGTCGTCTTCTTTCAGCTGCTCCTGTTAGGGTTAGCCACAGCAGATCAACTGTTTCCATTTCCTACTGTCCTCTGCATCTTGCTCTGTCACACCAACCACCTGCATATCCTCTCTCACCACATCCATAAACCTTATCTTAGGCCTTCCTCTTTTCCTGTTACCTGGCAGCTTCATCCTTAGCATCTTTTTCCCAATATATACTCTGCATCCCTCCTCAGCACATATCCATACCAATATAATCTTGCCTCAATGGCTTTGTCTCCAAACCTTCCAACCTGGGTTGACCCTCTAAAATACTTATTCCTAATCCTGTCCATCCTCGTCACACCCAGTGCAAATCTTAACATCTTCAACTCTGCCACGTCAGGCTCTGACTCCTGCCTTTTTGTCATTGCCACTGTCTCCAACCCGTATAAAATAGCTGGTCTCACTACCCTCTTGTAGACCTTCCCTTTCACTCTTACTGGTACTCGTCTATCTCAAATTACTCCTGACACTCTTTTCCACCCACTCCATCCTGCCTGTACTCTTCACCTCTCTTCCACACTTACCATTACTCTGAACTGTTGATCCCAAGTACTTAAACTCATTCACCTTTGCCACCTCTACTCCCTGCATCCTCACCATTCCTCTATCCTTCCTCTCATTCACACACACATATTCTGTCTTAGTCCTGCTGACCTTCATTCCTCTTCTCTCTAGAGCATATCTCCACTTCTCCAGGGTCTCCTCCACCTGTTCTCTACTCTCACTACAGATCACAATGTCATCTGCAAACATCATAGTCCACGGGGACTCCTGTCTGATCTCATTTGTCAACCTGTCCATCCCGAGCCCATAAAGTGGAAAACTTGAAACACAAAAA